>NW_004797801.1:487403-502403 GCF_000002075.1 Aplysia californica
ACTTCACCCAGGTGGGAATGGAAAACTGTCAAAGCCAGGTACATTCCCACCTAATTGAAGTGAGCAAAATTCAAATAAAAAGTCTTTCTCAAGGACACAAAGTCTGGCCCCTGAAGGGATTTGAACCCACGACCACATGGTTGCCAGTCCAAGAGTCTAACCACAAAGATATGATCTGTTCTTGTTCTCTTCATTTAAAAACACACTTTAAAATATTATGATAATGGTCAATTAGTGCTGGGAAAAAGCAAAACTGACAGATTGTAGCAACATATAAGGTGCCAGAAATTAGGCGTTACTGGAGAGAAACATTCAAAGAAAAGAAGGAGGAAGGATTGATAAAATCCTGACCCATCTCCTCTCTTCTCTCCTCTACTGTCCTCTCCTCTGCTCTCCTGTCCTCCCCTCTCTTTTTCTATCATCTCCTCGACTCTCCTTTCTCCTCTTCTCTGCTCCCCTCCTATCTCCACTCCTCTCCTCTCCTCACTTCTCCACTCCACTCCTCTCATCTCCTCTCTACTCATCTCCTCTCATCTTCTCTCCTCCCCTCCTCTCCTCCCCCTCCTATCTCCACCCCTCTCCTCTCCTCTCCTCTCCCCTCCTACCTTATGAGAAGCCAGGAACTCCATCCCGCGAGCCACCTGGTGGCTAAATGAGAGCAGCATGCGCTGCGAGAGCGTGTCTTTGTCGTAGTTCCCGTCTAGCGTGTTGCCACTGCTCAACATGCACAGCTCCAGGTCCTCCCTCCATGTGACCAGGCTGTTCTCCTGGCTCCGGAACGACATCAGGTAGTTACGTAGGTTTCCCTTTTTGGCGTACTCCACTATCACATACAGAGGGCCAGCTAGAGGAAAAGGACGTAAGTGGTGGAGATTAGAATTTTTGTACAGAGACACTAAGATGAAGGCAACAACCATGAAGATGAAAGTGACAATGTTCCATCATCTTTCTGGCAATGTTCATAAAATCTCTCTCTCTCTCTCTCTCTCTCTCTTTCTCTCTCTCTTTTTCCATGCAAGTGTGTGCATGTTATGTGAGTGATAAGAAAACAAATGATGATAACATTTAACTATTTTAACATGAACAAGATATAAACAATTGGTACAGAAAAGCAAAGTGCTCAGAGCCCATCAGAAAGTATCTTGACAATCTGTCGCTGTCACATGGAATGTAGGCCTACCAAGACGAGAACAGCTGGGCAAAGAACAATTGAAGAGGAAGGCACAAGGAGGTATAAAATCTTAAAATATATATGGAATGTATCACAAGCTGTATCTGCTTGTAGCAAAATTTGTGGAATGTAATCTCAACCTATTTGAAAAATGAAAGTTGTCACAGATCGCTTCGTTTTGTAACATAACCTAAAATAGAAATAGCATTGGCAACCTACCAGGCACAGTACAAAAAAATGAAAACAAATCTCAAAATTTCAAGAACAGTTCATCACAGAAAAGATGAAAAATTTTTGAAAATTATCGGAGAACCAGTTCAGTGCATCTGGGATAATATAGTTTGTTTTATAAAGGGAAAATTAAAATCCATCAAGGCCTTCTTGGGGCATAAACAAAAGGGACACATAGGTAATAACTGTGCCGACAGTAGGCAAACAGGAAAAATAACCACAACTTTTATTTCTTATTTGGTTTGGCCAAAAGTATATATCTATGGGGGTATAAATAAGTTTAAGAATCAAGTAAAAAGAAATGACATGGATTCAAATTCAAGTGTACTGTTGTAAACTAGATCAACACCCTCAGTGTAGGTGTTTTTACAATTTACATCCCCATCAACACAATTCAGATTATTTGGGAGGCAGGCTTTGACCCTGCCTAATGGGGCTAACCCAGGCTGAGAGGGATACATACAGCATCCCAACAGAAAGACCAAGATGCTCTACAAAAACCCTCCCCACTCGGGGAGTCAAACTCGGGTCTCCTACGTGCGACAGGGAAGCGCCTAACCACTACACCACAGACAGACACTAGTTTAATGCCCTTAAAATTCAAAGCTCCTGGTAGGACAACACATTGTTCACACGGTAGCATCAGTCACAGTTCACAGTATCACATTTCCTTAGTCTCTCAGTGCCCGACATCCATTACACCACTCAATCATTAGACGTAAAATGATTGAAAATTTAATCAACAATTTTAAGTATTCACACAAAACCACTGGTAGTGGTACACTTCTATAATAAAACAGCAATCTGCCGGAAGCTTTTCAACAACTTCTGACATGCAAACAATACCGCACATAAGTGGGGCAAAATATTTTGCTGTACAGGTAACCAATGGAACGTAATAACATTCCTTCGTTCTATGTATTCAAATTCCTGTACAAAGCTCGAATACAAAATACAAAGAATAATCTCCTATATTATGTACAATATCACTTCTGGTACAATCATCAATACCACCACATCTAGCAGATACATACTGTATAGAAAACACTCGAGGCAATCAGATTACCGCCATCTGATGAGCTTGTGAGAACGAACAAGATTGACATAATAGTATGCAAACATCCATTATAAACAGGAACAGTCTTCATCGGAAATAAGAAATAAAAGAACAAGACAATTCTTCTATTTTGTTTCGTATTGTAGCATAAGCATACTTATCACTCTGGTCCAGCTTAACAATATCATATCCTTCCGTGTGTTTTGTCCTTGATCTCTCTACACTTTCTTTTGGCATCTAAATCTGACATGTGCAGAAGGAAAAGAACAAAACAATAGAATTACGCAGTCAAATAAAAGATAAGTAGATCAGACCCAGCTTGTTGCAGAGTCAGTAAAAAATATTAAAGTTAATCATTTTTCAGGAGACATCGTCAATATTTATGAAATATCTTGTCTAAGAAGTCTCTTTGTAGTAAAATTTGATAGAACATTTTATCATTTCCCAAAATGATCTACAGATTTCAAAACCATTGTAGTTTTGAAGAAAATTTACATATTATTGTACATGGCAAAATTACAGATTTAATGAGGCTAGCAAAGTCTCCAGCTATGAAAGTGAGCACATGGATGTGACCTACTTGATTTTCAACACCTGTATTCTGTGCTGCTTGTGTATTTTTTTTAAACGATGTGAATATAAAACGTTTCAACAGTACATTTTGAGCTAAGTGAAAGCACAGGCTCTGACAATGAGCAAGGCGCACAAACATACAAAACACTCAGAACTTTTTGCTGCCCTGTAATATGCTGCACAGAGTTATCATGACCACTTATAATGATTCAAGCACATGTTCATGTTTTTACAACATTCTAACTGTAAATTGTAAGCACAAAATCGTACGCAAGCTGTTCGACTCTTCTAAGCCCAGAAATAAAATTGTTTTAGAAGACAGAGAAAAACTGATTTATTCTTTTAACAATTGGAAGTTTATCTACATTATAATCTATCTTTTCTTGCCTTTTTTTTTCAACTTTAAGAGTCTGAAATTCAACAATATATTTCTTCTGCACATGCAGCAGATGGAAGATTGATAAAAACTTTGATTTCAAAAAGTCTACATTTTGGACTTAATATTTTAAAAGTTTGGCCAACGTCATATATTACAAAAGTATTTTTCAAAAAAAGGCAAGCACATCCTAGAAGCAAAAGTAGCTGGGAATGTTGATGATGAAAATGTGATGTCAGAGCCTCAGTCTGGCCTGGTGACTCTGGAAGTGAAAGTGGGAACGGTCTACTTTACTACTTACTATCTATCATCTCATTTACATGCACCCTGACATCAGTCTGTTGACACATTTGTTGTAATATCCACATATTTGGGAGGAGGGGGGTATTGTTGTGAATTTCTCCAACTTCACTGCAATATAATATATATATGCACTCTCATATATAATATATCGCGACCTCAATCAGTGCTTTCTTGTCCTATCTCCATTTTTTTTAACATTAAAAATGTGGCTTCTTCTTAAGCTCACCTTTGTTATAAACTGTTTTCACTGTTATTATGGAGATAGGACAAGAAAGCCCTGAGGTCACAATTCATATATACATATAAGTTTCACAATTTCTGACAGACACAAAGCTATTAATCTACTGATATGACCTTTGTATCCCAGAAAGTGTCTATCTTTTTGAGCTTGAAAATATAAAAAAAGGAAACTAGGATGAATTATCAAGGTTAAGATATTCCTTGTAAAATGAGATTTTCATCCTGCATGTGAAAAATTGTAGGCTCTGGTCTGCTACCTCAGTTGTCAACATGTCTCCTTGCACAGAAGTATGGCCCGAAATAGAGAACTTAGTTCGGTTTGTTTTAAAATTAGTAAAAGTTTTACGGCACTTACAACTTAAATAGGTCATACAAGTGCCAGAAATAGATAACAGAATAATAAAAACTAACTACCAAAAAATACATATGGTTACACAGCTTCAAACTAGAGACATCCGGTAAAAGGTCAAGAGGAATGAACACATCTTGTGTATGATACACATTGAACACATTCGGTATCTGGGGTGTAAATCAACAAAATAAGAACACAGTCTCTGTAATAATAATAATAATAATAATAGGAAATTTTCCAGGGTTTTTTTGTACAGAACAATGTACATCAGACTCTCTCCACAAGGGAAAAGTTCACAACGCAACGTAACATATCGACGTATCAACAGCAATTGACAACGAACTACAGTCGAATTTCCTGTAATAGCCACGACCTATCCAAGACAAACATCTGCACAAGCAGCCACTTGCCACTTCCCCCCTTGTATTTTTCTCTTTCTATTATAATGATACTGTCCAAGACATCTACCTGTTTAAGACAACCACTTTTCTCCTTTACAGTGGGTGGCTGTCATGGACAATTTTGACTGTACACTGTATTAAATTAAATGAGTTCAGTTCCCAACTCCAGCTCAAGCAGTAAGCAGGTAGCCTATCCTGCCTCCCAGACCCAAGTCCACAAGGACTGAGCTGGCTACACTTAACGTACGACTCCCAAAACTCAACTTTTATCAACATCTGCTATCTTTCCTACAAGTAAAACATTCTTAAGATTCCAGTTTGGTGGGGGGTGGGGGGCAAATAAGGGAACCATGATGAAATGTAACAGCAACCTTATCAATCATAGCCACAGTAAAGATAAATTTTTCCTGGAATGTTGAGAAGGTAACAACGTTACACACACACACATATATATAATATATAAACCATTTAGCAAAATTATACAAATGTAAAAAAAAAAAAAGCAGCCGTTGAAAAGCTTCTGTCAAAATTTGTAAAATGTAAAACAAAAATGTAGGCAGTACAACAAAAGGTAGTCATAACAAATTGAACACAATGATGCAGGAACAGCTATGGTAGATTCAACACAACAACACAGGGAAGTAAATGCAGGGACAACTTTTGGGCAGAAGTGAGCGAGTACCTGTTTAACACACCACACAAACACCTTAGTTTTTTTCTTTCTGGGAGAACATCAGTGACAGTCAGACAACTGGTAGGCTTGAGTTTTGCTCAATAAAAACTGCCTCAGTCAGTATCAAACCGAAATTGACTTTTGTCTCAATTACAAAATAAAAGAAGTTTCAATCATCAAATCTAACTCCACAGAGACAAAGACATTTTGATATGTGTTCCTTTTCTTTTTAAAAACAAAAAAATTGGTGCTTTAAGCCTCCATCAACACACTAGATCATTTCGAAAACAGGCTTTGACCCTGCCTGTCCGGGCCAACCCAGGCTGAGAAGGCCCTTGCGACAAAAACATTCAGCAACCTACTACTCAGAAAGCAATCAACAGACCTCTCGGTAAAGACCTGAGAAAAAAGAGCTCACTTTGAAAACGACATTGGTTCAAACTCTTTGGTGAATGTGTTGGATTATAAAGAAATACCCCTCTCAAGTTAGTTCATTAGTACATTGTTCACTCAAAACTCAATATGAGTGAATCTTCTTCTAGATCGCATTGGCAGACAAACCAGACGAGCATTATGATCCATCAAGAGCAGAGGGAGCAGGAAAAAAAACATGATTACCTCCTGAACTTTATCTATGTTCAGGAATGCTTACAGCATAGTATCTAGCACAAGGACACTTCAAACTTCATAAATAATATGCACATGAGCTGTAATAGATTAAAGCGATAAACATTAGGATATTATCAATCACTTGGTCATTATTTCAGTACAAAAGTTTTCCTGTACATATTTACAAAGCTTTAACAAGTAAGTATGTTCCGCAGGATTATGTATGGTACAGGCATTTTGTCGAGTAGGAACATCACGGATGGAGGTACATTCTCAATGTCTCTCCCTATCATTACCACACAGAACATGGAAAATATCCACTGCTTAATGAAAAGACTCTGCTATACATCATTTTGAAAAGTGACGTATGACAGAGTCCCTCCCTACCAGGAAAATGATTTCATCCACGTCACTTTACAAAATCAGCTATACGTGCCATGCTCAACCTATTATGTGACTATTGGACTTCCGTGAAACAGATAATCCGTCATTATTCAAACGTATTCTACTCATGATCACCGTATGGATCAAAGTGAAATGAGTAGCTGCAGAACAATTAGACACCTGTAGTCAGACAGACTCCACAATCCAATGGGGATGGCAACGTAAATTTAAAATCTCCCTAGTTCAACTTTCTCAGCTCCTAGTATTACTCAACATTAGGTGATAGATACTCTAGGAGCCAAGTGTAATATGAACGGTTTAGTAAAGCTTAGGCACTGAGTGTAAGGAAACATTATTACAACATTTGACCAACGGTACTGTTCAGTGGAATGTAACATGACAACCCTGGCTGGCTGTTCTCTTAAGTAAAAACATATGTGACAATATTATAATAATTATTATCATTATTATTATAATTATTATTATTAACATTACAAGGCCTGGTAAGCCGCTCTGTATGTCTGTAGAGGCTCTTGTGCATGAGTCCAGCCTGGCCCAGCTCCGCCAGCCTAAGACTCGTCTGTAGCTAGCACTTCAATGTAACCCTGCACAGACAAACAACACAATCGTTTGAGTTGACACTCACCAAAAATACAGGCACACAAGACAATTGTTAGAGAAGATGCTCAGAAAAACTGCTCAAGACGAAAACAGTCATACAAGACAACTGTTAGAGTTGACGCTCACTAAAACTGTCCAAGACAAACACAGACAGACAAGACAATTGTTGACAAGTTGATGCTTGCTGAAACTGCTTAAGGCAAACACAGACAGGCAAGACAATCGATAGAGTTGACACTCACTGAAATGCCTCAAGACAAAAGAACTTTCATATATTGTGGAAGCTCTGAATAATCAAACAATGAAATGTTTCCTCATACCAGTGGACATGGACCAACTTACAACAAACTTACAACTATAATGTGAGTGTATTTGCACCTAAAAAAACTCTTAAAAAACAAAAACAGTAGCAGAGGGAGTGGGGGTGCAAAGAAATCAAGTGTGCTTTTCCGCCAACTTACCCCATTGGCGACTCGCACCAACTGTCTCTCCATGATCAGGACAAGCAGACTGAAGTCTGGTCTGTCGTCAGGGTAGTGGTTCCAGCAGCGTCTCATTGTGTCGTAACTGAAAGGTGAGAGAGATTCACCATTACACAGGTCTCATTAAGTCACAGTGGTAAGAACAGTAGGATTGACTTAAATGTCTTATAAACAAAAGTGTGCATATCTGACATATATACATGTTGAAGAATGAGTGTACTCATGATTATAAGCACTGACAATAATTCATCATTACAGGCACTTACAATATCATTTCTCCCATTGGGATTATATCTCTTTGAACAAAACAAGACATTTTTCAGAAAACAGAATCAACACTTTCTCAAATAAATTTTCTCTACAAAAAGCCCCACATAGTAACTGATTTTCATAAACATTTTATTGAAATTAATTTGACTGAAACAATGTTCATTTCAATAATACACAATATTTCAATATTTGTAAAAAAAAATTGATCAGCTTCCTATGATGAAGCTAGCCAAAAAACTGTCACCAGAAAAAGTGCATCGACTGCTCAGTATTAAGACTCTGTCACAAATCACTTTTCAAAATGATACCATGGCACAGTCTTATACTAAGCAGTCAGTATGTCAGAAAGAAAGCAATGAAAACTCTCCCACTTATTCTTCTTCTTCTTTTTTGCATTCGCCTATTAGATCTCAAGGATAGTCGAATTCTGGTTTTTCAACTTGCAGCCCAACCGAATTTTATGTATGAGACCATTTTTTCAATTTAATAGGGCCCATTGTCTTCAGGCAGCCACATTCCAATTTTCAAGATACTCTTTGGGTTTTTATACTGATTATAGAGTATTTTCAGTTTCCCACTTACAGTGAGTCTGTTGCAAATGGTGGTTTTTCCATACGATAGCCTTCCATAAGCTTGCCATAGAGATCTTCTTGAGGGATTGTGGGATATGGCATGCCACCCAACGTGAAGATCTCCCACATCAGAACACCATACGACCATCTGTGAATGAAGACCCATAATTGATTTTTTTAAAATTGGAACAACACACAAAAAACTAAAGCAGATGTAAGAATCAACATAAGAGATATTCCACCACTACAATGCTAAATTTTGCACTTTAGAGTCACTACAAAAGTAGAAGCCCATAGAACAAACAAGAGAGGCCAACTGGCTATATTTTTTTAAATCCCAAACTTTTCTACCAGATTGTTAGAGAGAGAGAGAGAGAGAGAGAGAGAGAGAGAGAGAGAGAGAGAGAGAGAGAGAGAGAGAGAAAGAGAGAGAAGGGAGGGGGAATGAGCGAGAGAGACAGCGAGAGGGAGAGAAGAAAAAAGAGAGATTTCCAGAAAACAAAATAGGCAATGTTCATCATACGTTACTTTTCAAAGTGACATACGACAGAGACTTACAATAAGAGTATGTGAGTATATAGATGTGCATTAGCATGTAAAAGAGTATGTGTATTTATGTGCGTGAGTGTGTGTGTATGTGTGTGTGTGTGATAAAGACTTACACGTCACTTTTCTCTGTGTATTTCATGTCGAACAAAGCCTCTGGAGGCATCCACTTGACGGGGATCTGACCCTGAAACAAAACACAAAAACATTATATCTCTTGTCACCAGACCACTAAAGTTTCATCTGTGCTTGCTGTTTTGACCAATGACAAACATCAAATGGTGTAGTGTACTTTGCAGGGCAATTATATTGAAACCAAAACGTTTACATTTTTCTTTTTGTCTTTCTAGTTCTTCTTCTTCTTCTTCTTCTTCTTCTTCTTCTTCTTCTTCTTGAATCCAATTGACTGCACTAATGTCTTCCAGCACAAAAATTATTAAGAGAGACTCATTTGCTATACTAAAATCAGACTATATAAAACTGAATTCAGACTCGATAATACTAATACTGAAATCAAACTGTTTAATACTCAAATTTTAATAAGACTATAAAATACTGAAATCAGATGGAAAATACTCAATTCAGACAATTTGATTCTAAAACTTGACTTTAAAATACTGAAATCAGACTGCAGAATTCTGAAATCGGACTTTATAATACTCACCCTGGATTTCTTCTTGTAGTATTCCCCGTTGCGGGCCAGACCAAAGTCTGCAATCTTCAGCACATTGTCCTCAGTGACCAGGATGTTCCGAGCAGCCAGGTCTCGGTGGATGCACTGAGAAGGAAGAGAAAGAGAAATTATAACAAATTAATAATATATATATATAAACATATAGCATCGAACTCCCAACCAAAAATTTGTGGGTTCAAATGTCATCAGGGGCCCAACCTTGCGTCCTTGGGAAAGGCACTTAACTTGAAATTTCCTCACTTCACCCAGGTGGGAATGGAAAACTGTCAAAGCCAGGTACATTCCCACCTAATTGAAGTGAGCAAAATTCAAATAAAAAGTCTTTCTCAAGGACACAAAGTCTGGCCCCTGAAGGGATTTGAACCCACGACCACATGGTTGCCAGTCCGAGAGTCTAACCACAAAGGTATGATCTGTTCTTGTTCTCTTCATTTAAAAACACACTTTAAAATATTATGATAATGGTCAATTAGTGCTGGGAAAAAGCAAAACTGACAGACTGTAGCAACGTATAAGGTGCCAGAAATTAGGCGTTACTGGAGAGAAACATTCAAAGAAAAGAAGGAGGAAGGATTGATAAAATCCTGACCCATCTCCTCTCTTCTCTCCTCTACTCCCCTCTCTTCTTCTCTCATCTCCTCGACTCTCCTTTCTCCTCTTCTCTCCTCCCCTCCTATCTCCTCTTCTCTACTCCCCTCCTATTTCCACCCCTCTCCTCTCCTCTCCTCTCTACTCATCTCCTCTCATCTCCTCTCCTCCCCTCCTCTCCTCCCCCTCCTATCTCCACCCCTCTCCTCTCCTCTCCTCTCCCCTCCTACCTTATGAGAAGCCAGGAACTCCATCCCGCGAGCCACCTGGTGGCTAAATGAAAGAAGCATGCGCTGGGAGAGCGTGTCTTTGTCGTAGTTCCCGTCTAGCGTGTTGCCACTGCTCAACATGCACAGCTCCAGGTCCTCCCTCCATGTGACCAGGCTGTTCTCTTGGCTCCGGAACGACATCAGGTAGTTACGTAGGTTTCCCTTTTTGGCATACTCCACTATCACATACAGAGGGCCAGCTAGAGGAAAAGGACGTAAGTGGTGGAGATTAGAATTTTTGTACAGAGACATTACGACGAAATCAACAACCATGAAGATGATAGAGTGACAATGTTCCGTCATCTTTCTGGCAATGTTCATAAAATCTCTCTCTCTCTCTCTCTCTCTCTCTCTCTCTCTCTCTCTCTCTCTCTCTCTCTCTCTCTCTCTCTCTCTCTCTCTCTCTCTCTCTCTCTCTCTCTCTCTCTCTCTCTCTCTCTCTCTCTCTCTCTCTCTCTGTGTCTGTGTGTCTATGTATCTGAAGCTACTATAGTTAGACCCCCCCCCCCCCCCCCCCCCACCCCCCACAGAAGGTGAGATTGTTTCAGAATGCTATTAGGTCTGCGAGAGTAAAAATAGACATTTGTAAAAAGCATAAAGCTTGCTGTTGAGCGGGACTTTGCACTACAGGGATATAAACACAATCTACCATTTTCATTATTATTTTATCTCGTCTCCACTTACCTCCTTGTGTACAACAGCCCAGGAAGTTGACGATGTTTATGTGCGAGCCCATTCTCTTCACTGACTTCATCACCTCCGCCTCTTTCATGAACTCGTACTGGTCCTGATAGGTCACGTCCTCTGTTGTGAACGGAAAACATACTCCGTGCTTCACATTCTCATTTTATTAGTCGTTAACACATACTTAGACACACACTCATCCCTTTAAAAACCTGGGCCTTTACCTTGCTCAGGTGAGACCCCAATATAACTACTCATTACTTTAGGGTGCACTCAGCCTTTTTAAGACTCAAAACAGGACACAGCAGACTAAAAGCACACCACACATAATTCTGGTATATGAGGGACAATAAATTCAGACTTCCCACCTAATAAATAACTTTGCAGTGTTGAGAAGAAGTGTAAAACCAATTATTAATTATGTTCTTAATTAAGACAATTCCCACCAAATAAATGACTTTGTAGTGTTGTAAAGAGGTGTAAAACTAATGACCAATTATGTTCTTAATTAAGACAACATCACCACAAATGTTACCTCTTAGACTCTTCACGGCGACCTGTGTAGCTTTGGGAACTCTACCGATGCCGTACGCTATAGCCCTCTTCACAATGCCAAACGCTCCCTCTCCAATTGTTTCCTGGACAGTCAGTCTAGATAGATGATACATCACAAACAACAGAAACCAGTTAGACTCAATGCAGCTCCTTAATTTTATACTAACTGTATGTAATTGTCTGACGATGAGCAACGTTTCTGAGGAAATGAATATTTCTTAAAAAGAAATATAAGAAAAAAAGGTTTAAGATGATTCGTGGTTTTGGGTTCGGTGAAATGAAATCAATATCTCTTTGTCCTTTTCCAAAAATCCTTTTACAATACAATTTTAAAGTATACTGCATAATCAAATCACATTAGACAAAGAAGCATACAAAAAACATAACAAATTATGAAGCTTATCATTGGTCGCCACAGCCGGTCGGATGTGGTAAGCCCAAAATTCCGAAAACGTTTTTCTATTGTTGTAGTTTCTCAATCTGTAACATCAGTTGCATATGCTCAAGAAATATTTTATTGAAATTGAAATTCTAAACATTTAAAAAAAGCAAGAAAAGATGCACAATTTAGATCTAGGGAGAATTGTTTAAAGAACAACAAATACAAAAACTACTACTAAAGCCCAATGATGCCATGGCATGACTTCAGATATCCAAAAACCCTATCTCCTAGCTCCACAGCACCAAGAGTTTCAGACCACTTAGAACCAACCTGTTGCGAGGAAACTCGAATGCTTCGTCGACTGGCACACTGAGCCGTGAGGAGCTGGAGGCCACAGAAGGGTAGCTACTGGTGGACGACCGCGACGAGATGCGACGGGACTTGACCAGTGGCTGTGTGGCTAGACCATCCTAGAAGTCGTGAGGTTAAGGGAGATGAGGGAAGAAAAGAGAGAGGTACAGAAGAGTTTAAATTCAGTGAATGGAAATATAAACTCTCTCATCGTGACAAAACAGAGATGGGGGAAGAAAAGAGGGAGGTACAGAAGAGTTTAAATTCAGTGAATGGAAATATAAACTCTCTCATCGTGACAAAACAGAGATGGGGGAAGAAAAGAGGGAGGTACAGAAGTGTTTAAATTCAGTGAATGGAAATATAAACAGTCTCATCGTGACGAAACAGAGATGGGGGAAGAAAAGAGGGAGGTACAGAAGTGTTTAAATTCAGTGAATGGAAATATAAACTCTCTCATCGTGACAAAACAAACAGATTAATCAGAATTTTTTAACGACAGACTTTGTTTTCTTCTCTGTTCTGTTATATATCATTATCAAAAACGTTTCCTTCCACTAAATGTACATGCGAGCAAACGGAAACAAAAAGAAAAGAAGTTTTGGGGGACAAAAATATTATAACAAATACCTCATATCTTATCTGTTCTTATCTCATCCCCACGCTAGAGAGAAAGAGGAACTAGCTCATACCAAGGAGAAAGAGGAACTAGATCTTACAGGTTTGTGGTAGAGCTGGTACTGCTTCATCTTCAGCTTCTTCTTCTTGTAGCAGAAGCAGGTGACACTGATGATGATGACGATAAGGAGAATGACAAAACCGATGATGGAACCGATGATGATGAAGATGTATGGGTCCAGAGAGCTGTCTTTTGCCTTCTCCTTTGGAGCTGAGGATGTATGTAGAGAGCCATATAGAACATATATTTTATACACATATAGAAGTATGTTTTCTTCTGCACTACTTGAACTGAGTTGCACAATGTAAATACAAGCCAATTTACTGTTATAGATTTACAGAATCTTCACCCAGATAGTCACTTAAGGTATTTTTTTAGTTTATATTTATAAAACAAGCAGGTGTAAATGATTCAAAATAATTGTTTGAGGGACATTTTGTATATAAAATAAGCAGGTGTAAAGAATTCAAAATGACTGTTTGAGGAACTTTTAAATACAGGTTTCAAAACAGGCATTGGTGATTCTAGTTCACCACTCATCTCTCAGCTAAAATTCACTGGGCTAAAAAACCCATGTCCTGGACTTTTACTACAGAAAGACTTTTATCATCCATTTATTTAAAAAAGAAAAGCTTCACAAGGAAGCTGGAAAAGCCACCAGTAGCATACCTAAGGTAACGTTGAGATAAGCAGCCTCATAAGTGATGCCAATTTTGTTTTTGAGGGCACAGGTGTACCAGCCCTCGTCCTCCTTCGTGACTTTCTTGATGACCAGTGGGGCATGCTGGGAGTTCCAAGGCTGTGGAGAGAAGAAGAACGTAAAAGTAGAACAAGAAAAACTAGAGCAGGATATTGATAGAGACTTACCACAGAGCTTGAAGATATAAACTTTTTTAAATTCGCAAATAGAAGCATTATAAAACAGAAGGGGAAGAGAAGATAGTCAGAACATTGAGTAGAGTTCAACATTAAAAGACAGCATCTTCCTTCCACTTTGAAAAATGACAGGGGGGGTGCCTGCCAGGCAAGATATGTTTTAATAAGAGTTTTACAGCACTTACAATACAATAAGGTAATATAAGAGGCAAAGATTAGACATAATTATTGCTAGAGAGTAACAAACAAAGAAAAGATGGAGGAGAGATAAGAGATAAGGACGAAAGATCTTTCACAGAAAAGAAGGAGCAAACCACACCAGAACACCCGCCAACCATCAACGTACCCTGAGTATTGTCAAATGTGGGTCATCTTTATCCAGGGGGCCGTGACCCCAGCTCCCATTGACAAAATGATGCTTGACCCACATCATCTGTACCGTGCCCAGGCTGGTCACCGGCTTGCACATAAACACCGCCCGCGAGCCCAGGCGCACCGTCTGATTGGTCGGTTTCTCCACAATGATGGGTGCACTGCCAGGTACATCTGGGGAAGGTTGGTGTAGGGGTGGGGGCCCGGTGTATGGGTAGAGAGGTAGGTAGATAAGTAGGTAGGTGTTTTTATTCAACGTCTGAGGCCATTGGCCCATACTACATAAAACACACACATTATATTAATTCTTTGCTCAGATGTTCCAAAAGAAAAAGCTACATATTCCTGAATTTATCCCCATCACCCATCTCTATAGGTAGGTAGATGTTTTTATTCAGTGTTTAAGGCCATTGGCCCACATCACATAAAACATACATTTTATTCATTCCTTTGCTCAGATGCTCTCAAAAAAGCTACATGATCTGATTTTTCCCTATCACCCATCTGCTTAGAATCTCCAAGTAAGTTGCTCTGGGTCTACCCCTGCCTCGTTTCCCTTCAGGTTTGCGAGTGAGAGCTAAACGTTCAAGGCTTTTATGTCTATTTAATTGTCCCCAAAACTGCATTTGTCTTTTCCTGATTGTTTGTAACAGCAAGCAGCCCAAGTGGGCGTCTTCAAGTACTACCTT
>NW_004797801.1:504903-506277 GCF_000002075.1 Aplysia californica
GTTTTATAACTCCCTGGTTAAGGTCATTTCAAAGGCGAAAGCTGCCAATAAAATATGAGGCATCGTGGGTAAATCAGACGCTCGTCAATATAAATGAAATCGAAGAAACCGACATTGTTCCACCCATTGGACAATTTTTATAGTTATTGAGTGGCGGGAGGTGGGGTCGGTGTTGTTGTTTTTGGGGGTTTTTTAAGTTTGTTTTTTCCCTCAGCACATTTCATGTCCATTAAAAAACACATTCCTTCGTGGATTTTACTGAAAAATGTTGATGAAAGACACAAAAATGTAAATTTGCAATTTTCGAAGACATTGAAGCTTTCGAAGACACCAAACTTTAGCGACCATTTTCTCGTTAATTTTACCTGACACCAGGCTATCCCCACCTCCCTCAATCGCAATATGTCGACTTCTGGCACTTATTTAATATAGATGGGTATTGTTTTCATAAAAAGCAAGACAAACGAATAAGCTTTAAGACTATATCAGTAACTCTATATGCCCCTAAAACGACCAACTCCAGATACCACCGTGTGTGACACACCGTTTTGTATGTCGTCGCGTCACGATTGGTTGGGTTCTCGATCAGACTCGCAATCGTAAGTAAGGTCGTGGGTTCGAATCACGTGAGAGGCCCGACGTTGAGTCCTTGGGAAAGGCATTTTGCTCGAATGTCCCTCACTTCACCCTGGTGGGAACGGATACCCGGCCATAGACAGCAAAAGATCGTGTAGTTTAAAGGCTCATTTCTGAAACCCACCCACCTTTAATCAATTCACCGACACTGGCCGAAGCCCGCGTCCTAAATTATCGAAATTGTGTCGATGGGGGTATAAAATCATCTACATTAAATCAAAGACTAGAGGCACGCACCGTAACATCACTCTAGCAGCTTCGTGAGACAAAACTAGACATTTTTATACCTTTATGGAGTTGGCATTTAGACCGCTAGGGAGCTCAAAAGAATCTGAAACGTTCACTACCCAGCTTAGGACAAAGAGACAAAAAAAAAAAACAAAAACAACATCTGAACCGCTGGAT
The DNA here is from genome assembly GCF_000002075.1 of Aplysia californica. Lineage (NCBI taxonomy): Eukaryota > Metazoa > Mollusca > Gastropoda > Aplysiida > Aplysiidae > Aplysia > Aplysia californica. Next base: position 505,945 of record NW_004797801.1, read on the forward strand.
GGAGCAAACAATAACTGCAACATCCGGGAACAGAAGCTTGTTTATGGTAGTAGGGATCCTAAAATTGTCACCTCTCGAAGACAAGGCAATAAAAATAAAAGGGCCTAATATATCTAATTGAGTACGTTAGTTGGATTGTGTTGTCTATTGTAAAGAAGCTGGTGGCGTGGTCCTCAGACTTGTTAGAGTCACGGTTATGTTTCATAGAATATTCATCCATCCATCCATCCATCCATTCATCCACTCGTCCATCCATCCATCCATCCATCCATCCTTCCATCCATCCATCCATCCACCCACCCATTGTCCATGCATCCGTCGGTCCTCCCGCCC
>NW_004797801.1:508169-509475 GCF_000002075.1 Aplysia californica
AGAGAGAGAGGGGAGAGAGAGAGAGGAGAGAAAAAGAGAGGCAGATAGATACCATCATACTGAATGAATAAAATAAAGCAATGGCGGGAATGTGTCCGCTCGTCCGAAACAAACAACATCAAAAAAACCTCCAAATAACCGTATCCGTCATTGCTGCCACACTGTAAGCATAAGCATGGGGATATTCCTGTCAGACAGACAGACAGACAGACAGACAGACAGACAGACAGACAGACAGACAGACAGACAGACAGACAGACAGACAGATGTGTATGTTGACGATCTCAATTTGTTCCGCACATCTGTATTGATTCAGCAAGCTTACTACCGTTTGAATGAAAAAACCAAGTACATGCGAATTTGAGTAAAAATCGACTTTTTAAAATGTACACATCAGTCGCTACCTTACAATTATAAAGTTTCATCTGACATTTTCGGCCGTTCTGATCATTAGGTCAAAAATCAAATTATGTTCTATCTGCTCTATCAATTGCAAGATCATTCGGAGTCGTTATCAAGATATTAAAAGAATTGCGTTAAAAAAGCTTGACATATCGTGCAACTCAACATTTTTAACGTCAAGTTTCTCAAAACTAGACACTGAGCAGATAGAACTTTGTAATTCCAAGGCAACGAGAATCTGTCTATCTTAGCTTGGGGTGAACGGGGGCTGCCCAGTTTGTCACAGGCCCAGTTTGTCACAATTTCATTTAATTATTTGAGTATTGATGACAGTCATAAGTACAGTATTCTAGCACTGTAGTTGTAATTTAAGTTTGTTATTCTCCACTTTCAAATTGGTGGTGAAGAGATAGTCCCTCTAAAATATCAATTCAGCATGTGCTGTTCAGTATTTCTTCCTTTTTATACACATATCAAAGCAAATTACTCTGTAAATTTTCAACAATGAATGTTCTTTCGTTAAAAACAAATTGAAAAACAAAATTCAATTCATACAATCAACCAATCATTCATTAACTCTTTTTGAGAGTGTGTGTCAGTGATAACTTCCATCACGCAGGGCACAGTCGAGGCCTGTGACAAACTGGGCCTGTGACAAACAGGCATGCTTCCCTTAGTTTAGAACAGACAGAGAGACAGACAGACTACTACACAAAATTGTATGTTGACGATCTTAATTGGTCGCTTTTAAGGACAGGCGGACTAACCCAGATTTGGGGGGTTTCCAGCAATCTTGACCTACACCAAAAGTGGACATTGCCCTACCTATAGAAGAAGTTTGGTTTCATTGGTGTGTATATTTGTTTGGTTATAGAGAAAACTCTCCTAGTCTTTTAAAGAAAAG
>NW_004797801.1:511283-512752 GCF_000002075.1 Aplysia californica
GGGTGGGGGGGTGAGCGATTCTCTCTTTATCTATCTATCTCTCTCACACACACTCTCTCTCTCTCTTTCTCTCTCTCTCCCTCTCTCTCTCTCTCTCTCTCTCTCTCTCTCTCTCTCTCTCTCTCTCTTTTTCACACATGTGCACGGGCACATGCACTTGCGTGAGTACGCACACTCACGCATAAACACACACAAAGACACACACACACAAACGTTCACACTCGCGGGCCCACACACAGACGAACACAGACATTCACTTCCAACCCCCCTCCCCCTCCCGCCGACGTATATCCACACACACACACAAAATACAATCCCCTTTTTTACAACATTCTCACTCTTTCTGTGAATCTTTCGATCTCTCTCTCTCTCTCTCTCTCTCTCTCTCTCTCTCTCTCTCTCTCTCTCTCTCTCTCTCTTACCCTCCCTCTCTTTCTATCCCCTCCCTGTCTCCTCCCGCCTCTGTCTCTCCCTCGCCTTCTCCACTCCTCCCCTCCCCTCTCCCACCTCTCTCCCCTCACCCCATCCCCTCCCCCCTGAATAAATCCCCTCTAATCCCCTCCACCATTAACCCACCATCTCCACCCATAGACTCGTAAGCCTGGCACAAGAAGTTAGAAGACCCGGGATCTTTGTCCACCCCTAAAACGTCATCAGCCGAAATCCTCGAATCGCTCCCGGCCCATCAAAGAGCGCGTCTAGCCCAAGGACCTTAGTGTAACCTCCTTGGTCCAGCCACACCCCAGGATGACCACTCCGTATTTAGCCAGACATTCCTATTTTACTAGTATTTCTAGACTCCCAAGAACGTTAAACCCGCCTTTCTTACGCGCGCGCGGCTAGACACATTGGGCCAATATGATTGGGTCAGACGTCACAGAAGTGGGACAGAAGACAGACAGGGCATTGTTTGTTTGAGTTAAGACAAACACATAGACACAATAATGGCCATTCAGAACTGGGAAAAAAGTAGCGAGACAGACAGACAGACAGACAGACAGAAACAAGAGAGGGAAATTAAAGAATTAGGCCTACCAGTGGCGCCCTCCAACCACCCGCTTGAGTAAAAAGAAGCAGCACATGAACCCGACACAACAACGGTCATTTGGTGCAAGGAAAAAATCAAAACGTAACAGACAAAGACAACATTTAGGAAGCGTTTTAGGCACTTGCCTATATAAATTATAGGTCATATCCTGCGCCGAAGGTTAGAGGTGTTACAAGACAGTAGCATACAAAGAAAAGAAAGAGGCGATATAAGGACGACAAATGGATGGAAGGCAGCAAGAATAGCGTAAACTACACCAAGGCATCCAACAACCACCTAAATAACAATCAGAGTTCACGAGCATTACTCACAACCTAACAGTGTTGTTGTGTTTTTCAAAAGTGTATCAAGAATAGAGTTTCGTTCAAGACTTGAGAGGGGGTGAGAGAAAGGGGGTAGAGGCGACAGAGGGGGGGGGGCA
>NW_004797801.1:515156-519334 GCF_000002075.1 Aplysia californica
CCCCTCCTCATCAAACCCCTCCCCTCCTCACCCTCCCTGCCTATCCCATTTCGTCAAGTTTTGATTATAACAGGAACATGAGCGCTGAGGCACAAAAAAGCGGGTCTTTTCTATTTGGGCACGCACTCTGTTACATCAGACGATCGGCCGGCAGCATTTTTCGGGTTACTGAGCCGTGGGTACCATAGAAACAGGCCGAAACGACAGACGGGGGCGCTCCCTGTAAGCTCATTTTGGTAATTTGTGGACCAAGAAACGGATGGCCCGGGTTCGAATACCAGACTGTGTATTCTTCATAAGTCATGGTCGTTTTGTGGAGTCTTCAAGCCTCTCAGCCCATTTGGCTCGGTCCTATCGGAGGCGTGTGTTAAATTCGGAGGTCCCGCCTTTAAAATTAAATAACCTAATAGTATTGATGGGGGCGTTAAACCCCAAAACTTACTAATTAAAGACCGTCGGACGGGGGGGGGGGGGTGACACTATCCAGACGTCATCAAACTGGCATTTTGGAATATTATATTACGAAAGGAATACCTCATCAGTCAGGGGGAACCTCTTCACAATTCCAAACTTCAAACAAAAGAGAAAAGATTCCACGCAACTACGTGTTTCTATCTAATAATACAGTCAAAACTGTCTATAACGGCCACCCAGTGTCAAGGAGTAAAGGTGTTGTCTCAGAAAGGTAGACGTCTTGGACAGTTTCATTATAGAGAAAACACAACGGCTGGGTCGTTTGTTCGAGAGATTGTCTTGGACATGTGGCCGTTATAGCAGGTTCGACTGACAGTGACCACCATCTTAACAACACAGAATCAGAGACAGACTTCCCTTCTCCTTATCAGAGAAACAGTTGCAGGTTTATGAAAGCATGAATTTCTTTCCTTTTCTTTATCAAAGAAACATTTATATTATGGTTATGAAATCATGTATAGTTCACTTCTCTTTCCCACAAACAGATACAGTATCATAAAATAATGAATTTCCCCCGACTTCTTGTCATAGATACAATGCTGAATCAATGAAATCGTGAATTATAGTCATCTCTACTAGAAAAAAAGTAGCAGGGCCCCGTAGACTGAGAAGTAGCAACATAAAGTGAAAAAACCCTCTGTTTGTTTGGTTTTGTTGGGGTTTGTTTTTGTTTTGTTTGTTTGTTTGTTTTAGGGGGTGTTTGTTTGTTTGGGGTTGTTTTGTTGTTTTGTTGACGGGGGGTGGGGGTGAGGGGTCGTTTAGTTTTTAGGTCTAGTTTTATGGCATTTGCAACGCAATCAGGTCGTATGAGTGCTGAAGATTAGAAGTGTTACTAGATAGTAAGGTCCAAATAAAAGAAGGGGGGAGAGATTAGGACGATAGATCTTTGATAGGAAAGAAGGAGCAGGCCACACATGAGTACCCTCCAACCACCCACAAAACATCCATATTTTAACAGAGCCTGCCCGATCCAGAGACCGTAAAGAGACGGTATTTATATATTTATAATAATCATTGGCCTGACCAAGATACGTAAGCAGCGCCATCCCCTCCTGTGTCTCCAAACCCAGCTCTGCGGGGGGACTGTTCGCTTTGCTTGTGCTGGCAGATTGGGGAATCCGCGTTGAAACATCCTATCTACACTGCTTTTAGACCTTCCCATAAAGCAAATAGAACCTTCTGCACGAGCCCCGCGGGTACTGTCCGGGTGTGTTGACAGAGTCCAACTGCCGTTTCCAGGCCCACGCGGTGGGAGAAAAAAAAGAAGAAGAAGAAGAAAGAAAGAAAGAAAGAAAGAAAGGGGGGAGGGGAGAAAGAACGAGAAAAACAACAGAGGTAAGTGTTGCTACGGTCACCGCTGTGAGACTGGCCGGTCGTCGGTCCGGGTGGAGAAGTAATTGAGAAATACTCAGCTGTTGCTGTGGAGTGTTTGCGGACGACACCGGGGGTTGGGGGGGGGGAGGGGGTAGCAAGCACACAGGTGGACATGTTTGACCTGAGAGTTATCACTCATTTTGTTTTTAAATGTAGGTGTTTTTACGCCCTCATCGACACAATTTAGATCATTTAAGAAGCGGGCTTCGGCGCTGAATGCCAGAACCAACCCGAGTAGGTTTCAGTTTGAATTTAAGTTTGAATTTGAGGAAACAGAAGGACATCGACACATTAAGAGTGATATAGTGCTGGGAAGAAGGAAGGCAGATAGACAGAAAGAACAGAAGGTAAGAAAAGAAGTAGGATCTACCAGTGGCGCCCTCCAACCACCCACAGCCCGGGATGTTAGGGATATAACGTCACAGCAGAATAGACCCGAGATACTCGATAACAATTTCTCCCTACTCTGAAATCAAACTCTGGCATCTAGCGAGCTACGGCAAAGCGTCTAACCGCTACGCCACAGACGCCGCTGGTGGACTGGCCAGGTCGGGTGGAGATGTAATGGAGAAATCTTCAGCCATCGTGGAGTGTTTGCGGAGGACAAGAGGGCAGCAAACAGGTGGACATGTTTGACCTGGGCGTGTGATCAGGTGAACGCCCTACTAGCCACGGGTCGGTCAGTTCCAGGCTGGGACACACACCAGGCTAGCATGGTTCAGGGTGATTTATTTGTCTACAAGGTTGGAACCATCGCAAACAGCCTATGTCCATTGCGGCCCCACCCAAAAAAAACCCTCCTTAGGTCCCACTTCAAAGTCCACCTCCTTAAAATTCCAGTTAGAATCTGGATGAAAATCCGTGAGGCAGGCTCAGTTGTCAGGGTGATTTACTTGTCTATGGTCCACAAGGTTTGGACTATCACAAATGTCATTTACTCCATAGTTGCCCCCCCCACCTCAACCCCCACACACTCTCCCAGGATCCACCTCAAAGTCCAACTGCTTACAATTCCAGGGAGAGAATACAGTTGAAGATCCGTAGAGTTGATTCTCTTGTCGGAATGATCTATTTGTCTTCTTGTATAGAAGGCTGGGATCATCACAAACGGTGCCATGTTCATAGCCGCTCCCTCTCTCCTCTCGCACACACACAACGCCCCAGGATCGACATCAAATTCCGTCTGCTTTTATACATGTATTCAGTTAGAATCTTGTTAAAGATCCGTGGGGAGGTCCAAATTGCTCGGGGGAGACCATTTCGTTTGAGTAAAGAGGGGCATGTCAGTTCAAAATAATGGCCATTCAATGTAGTGGAAAAGACATCCAAAGAAATTAGAGAGAGAGAGAAAAGGAAGTAGAGACTACCAGAAGCATCCTCCAAACACCCACGTTTCGGGTGATAGAGGGTCACGATCGAACGCTTTTGTTTTAAATTTTAGCAAGTTTTGTTGCACTTGCAGCCAAACAGATCAGATTATACATATATATATATATATATACATACTTATATATAAGTGCTGAGGATTAGAAACGTTACTGCTAGAGAGTAACATACACAGGAAAGAAGGAGGAGAGAAAAAGACGACAAATGTTCGATAGGAAAGAAGTACCAAACCCCACCAGAGCGCCCGCGAACCACCCACTAAACAGCACCTTCAAGAAAAAAAACCAGCTTTTCATCATGTTTTCAATCTGCACACTGCCATTTTTGTGACGTAAGCCAGTGACGTCAGCGGTCTAGTGGGTAAGCTAGGAGATTCGTAACCGTGAGATAAGTGAGATTGAGATTTCGGAGGAGAGAAGAAAGGCGATGACAATGGTGGCAAATTGCAAACTTTTAATCGACATTTCCCTATTAACTTCACATTTCCCAATTGGTTTCTTGTGCACACGTTCTGGATGTTTTTGTAGAGATTGAGTCTTTCAACAAGCAAACTCATCGCGCACCTAAGGCCCCCACAGCTGTCAGCTCCTTTCTAAACAGTTGTGGAGAGGTTTGGGGGGGGGGGGCTTTTTCTTTATTTTTGTTCCGCGACACAATCACACTCTTCTCTTCAGCTGTGACGACACTGCTGCCTATTTGCAGACGACCTTTGGGAGAATTTGTCTGCCATTTACCCAAAATTCTCTGCATTCATTCACCATGAACATGAACCTGTCTGTCGTTCGTTAGCGCAATGAATCCTCACTTGGTTTGTCCGTTACAAGATTTCTCTTCTTTAAACATTCAAATCTTGCATGTGATTGCATTCGCCCTTGGAAAAGTTTTTCTGTTGGGGATACAAGTGAAATCAGCACTACCACATTTTGTAAACAAAACAAAACCCC
>NW_004797801.1:519620-520787 GCF_000002075.1 Aplysia californica
ACTCACACACACACACACACACACACACACACACACACACACACACACACACACACACATTGGGGAAATCAAATGACTTATCCAAATCTCATTAACTTGTGAAAGGACTGCTCAGTAAAACCCAATGTCGACAGGGGGTCTGGTCGAATACGACGCAACAGCTGTCTGTTTTGAGCACAACTCTGCGGACTAGAAATAAAATCCATACGCTGCATTAAAGTCAAACATCACCATTTCTCACCACAGAAATTGAGCTATTCAGGTAACGGTGCAGCAAAATGTCAGCCGGATTGTAAAATGCACTGTGCCCAAAATTTTGAATATACAAGAAATGTTTTTGCTTTTCTGGATTTGTGCTGTTGGTTGGATGTGCTCAAGAAATATTTTGGTCAAAGAGGGACGACGACGACAACAGTGTCCTGCCTAGCCCCAGCGTATTAAAATTCAAATCTACAGTCAAACCAAAAATTCCATTATCATACGCTACACACTATGCTTCGCTTTTCAACAGGGGTAGATCTATTAAACAAAACAAAAACAACAAAATAGCCTACTTAAATACGTCTAAAAATGCTGGTAGCCTTGTGACGTCTTTAAAAAAATGTTTTAGTGGGCTAGAGGTTTTACGTCGCTCGCAACTGCAAATATGAGCGCCAGAAGATTAGAGGTGTTACAAGAGAGTAACAAACTAAAAAAAGAAGAAAGGCAGATAAGGACGATAGATGTTTGATAGAAAAGAAGAAGCAAACCACACCAGAGCACCCACCAACCACCTACTTGTGACGTCCGTAAGATTACAAACTTGACACAATTTTAGACGTGACGCAATTAATATAGATCTAATTGAGTTTTGTTGTTTTTTTAACTGTAGAAACGATTGAACGAAGATATTTTCCATTTTACAGTTAAATTGAACTAGTTTTTCCTCCCTGAATGGTAAAGAGGAAACTCCTTTTACAATAGCAGTCCAAAAATATGGCAGGTGAACATTTACACACGTATGCGTGTGACATTTACTTTGGTGTGTCACTCTTGTCGTCCTTTCGTTCCATCTTCCCTGTCTGTTTCTGGCTACAAAAAATTGTGAAATGGAATTGTTTTAACGCCTATATTAAAATTATTATGTTATTTAAGAGGCTGGAACTCTAGAGTTTGACTAAGGGGGGG
>NW_004797801.1:521533-522698 GCF_000002075.1 Aplysia californica
AAAAAAGTATTTTACTTTCAATTCTGAAAGAAGGGCCGAGCCAAATAGGAAATTTGTGCAAAGTGCCTTTCCCAAGGACACAACGTAGGACCGAGCTCAGGTTCGAACCCCGAACCCGCAATCTCACGATAAGGGGGTCCTGTAGCCTAGCCACTGTACCTACGCTACCGACGCCGCCTCTAGCGACAGTTAGGGCGTTAAAACCAGCAACCACGCAACATCATTGCCTCTTAGCTCTCAATTTATCTACCAGTCTGTCATTTCCAAGGCTAACTATAAACTATTCACTATTCACCTCTAAAATGCAGTACAGTCTTATAGTTGCTGAGTTACCATGCAAAAGGGAGAGGCATTCTATGTATTTAGTTTGCATAATTCTTCACGTCAGTCCCTGCGTCATATCACGGGGTCAGGGTTAGTAGAACTGAGTAGTCTGTTGACTACACAGTAGACCACTCAGTCAGAGGGGTGGGGTTCTTAGTCACTCTAACTACAATAAATGTTCATGATGGTCATTCTGCTATCCCATAATCTGTATCAGATGTGCTGACTAAGAAGAAAATCCCGAAACATTTTCTACCCCTTGGAACCACACGCGGAACTCATAATCTATTAATCATAGTATCGTCTAATGCATTTTTATTCAATGTCATCAAGACTTTAAAAAAAAAAACGACCACCCATGGAGGATTTTTTTTCAGGAGGGGGGGAAAAGAGGTGGAAAAAGTAAAAGTAACAATGTCGGCGTTCGTCAGTTCGCGACTGTTGGTCGTGCTCAAAAGACTCGCGTCGGATCGGGGTTACATGAGCTTTGTCCAGGTAGGGTACACTGTACCGGAAGTTTATTGAAGCCCCCACCCCCCATCCCTCTCCCCAATGGCAGCTCCCACCTCTCCCTCCCAACCCTCCCCTCCCACCTTCACAAACCGTCAGCGCACAGAGCGGCGTTACCTTCGATTTACAACTACTATTGAGGTGAAGTCACGTTTTCCTGGTGACGTAGCACCGCGTCTTGGGCGCTCGGAGCAAGAACATTCTATCTACAAATCTACCATAACTACAGACCGCGACGTGAGAGCGAGAGTTAAGGACGGCTGGTGAGATCTTTAAATCCCGGAGTCCACGACTTCGCACCCTCCTCCCCCCCCTTTCCTCTTCCCTCCTC
>NW_004797801.1:522798-524063 GCF_000002075.1 Aplysia californica
TCTCTCTCTCTCTCTTTTACACACACACACACATACACACACACACATACACGCACACATACCCACACACATACACACACACACGCACACACGGTGATCGTTTCGTTTCGTGTGTCGTATCGGTCTTGTCTCCAGGAGAACGGGTTATGAGTAGACTTTCTGGAGCAGTCCCTTTAAATGCCGTGCGATTTTTACAGACACTGGATTTTAGTTTTAACTTTTTTTTTCCAATCTATATTTCAATCTATAGTAAGACTACACCATGTTATAGTATCCCATACCACTGAGATAGATTCAGAAGTACTTTGTACTTGATGATTATGAGACAGGGTGATAAGTGAATGAATGAATGGCGCTGTTTGAAAAGAACATAATGGAATAGCGATGGAATTACAATACTATCTAAAACACAGTATTCAAATCGCACGAATAGTGACTTCAAGCTTCGAAGCGCCGATGAAGTTTCGTTTTCTCCAAACAGCACAAGTTGAGAGGCGTGGGGCGGAAATAGGCCTACTCTGTGTGGCGAGATTTTGAAACCAGGGTAGGGAACTCTGACTCTAAAGACGTGGGAATAGGTTGCGCCATTGTCGCAAAGTTGGCGACAGGTGGTCTTGGGACTTGAAGTTGTGTTTGAGCAGGTGTTTTACGGCACTATCGACACAGATTTGGTCATGCAAGCGCAAAAAACTATACACTATCACAAGTCTAACTATTTACAACAGGGACGGACAAACATTTATTAATCATTAAAGTCTTCGTAAATATAGTAAAGCTTTTACTTACATGAACATATATATACAAAGGTCATTGTACAATTACATGATGAAACCATATGTACGTTAATAAACCATAGAGAGGGTGCAGAACCTGTCGGTGGAGGAAGGTATGGTATGGGTGGGGCTGGGAGTATTATTTGTTTCTTTTTTACTAAATGACCCCTAACAATTCTCTAAAAGGAAAAGAATAATCTGGTATTTTTAAAAATCCGGTGGAAGGAAGCCAGGGATTAAGTACAGCAAGCTTATTAATACCTGTACCGTTAGGGCGATCACGGAGTCCAGTCGTAGTCGTAACACCAGAAGACGCTTATCGAAGTCAAGCCTACGACTTCCGGCTTAAGGGTAATTGAAGAGAGGCGGAGAGTAAGGCGGAGAATACGGGGGAAGGTGGGAGGGGGGAAGAAACTAGGTTATGAATGAACGCTTGAAGCTTGATAAATATTTATATAACGCAGTTTTGTTTTCAACTCTCTCTCTCTCTCT
>NW_004797801.1:524643-526681 GCF_000002075.1 Aplysia californica
ATATATATATATGTATATGTATACACATCATTTCGAAGTCCAGCTCTTCAGACATAATATATTCCTTCATAAATAATTTCACGGCGTTTTATAGAAATATACCTTCATACTCATCGTTCGCCGTTTTAAAGATATACATTATCACACTTTCTTCATACAGCATACCTTGTTGGCTTTTTATGACATGTATATCTGTTCATGCATTTCGAGGCGACAATTCTTGTATTCAGTATGGCCGAACCGTAACGATGCCCAGAGAGGACACGCCCACTTTCTTACCGTTATCCGCCACATCTAGACAAAAGAGGGCGGGGACATTCTCTTGACAAAAACTGCTTGAGTTGGACACTCGAACGCAAGAGGGGGGGCAAGGCGGATACGGACGCGGTAAACGCTGGAAGGATATACACAATTAAATACTTATGGTAAATAACAAATGAGGAAATGAGATGCAAAACCGGCTAAGCGAAAAAGATTTTTTTGCTTTAAATGCACATTGTTACCAGCTATCAGATGCACAAAGTGTTTTCAGCCAAAACCTACCACATATTTCATAAAAGCCACCAAAAAAAAGCTACAGTGGCATTACTAAAAGCTGATTTTCTCAAAAGTGCTAAAATGGTTGCAGCAGGTTTTGCATCTCGGCCCCTCAAATATAGTAGTCAAACTTGTTCTAACGGCAACGGACTCCTGCATAAGAAAGTCACTTGTACGACTTGTACGACAGCCACCCACCTCCCTTTTGTGTTGTTTTGTTTTTTTTCATTAGAAAGACACTACGTAAGAGTAGATGCTTGGCGGGTGCTCTGGTGTGGTTTGCTCCTTCTTTCCTATTAAACATCTATAGTCCTGATCTCTCCTCCTTTTTTGTGTTTGTTACTCTTTTGCAACACATCTAAACTTCGGCACTTATTTGACCTTATTGTGTTGCAAGTGCCGTAAAACTCTTTACTAATACTAAAAACTATGTAAGACGTCCACCCCGTTAAGACGGCTCCTTTTCTCTTCGACAAAGGGTGACCGTCTCGGACAATTTTGACTGTTTAGTTTTAGTGAGAGTTTTGTGGCACTTGCAACACAATAAGGCCATTTAAGTGCCAAAGATTGGAGGTGTTACACACAAAAAAGAGGGGGACAGATAGGGACGGTAGATCATCAAATGTTTGATAGCAAAGAAGGAGCATACCACACCAGAGCACCTGCCAACCAACCACCAATAATCTATGCGCAAGTGTCCCTAAGAAACACTTCATCAACTAAGTCAGAAATCAGATCTCTATAAAATTCAACTTTGGCAAACTGCAGGGTGCATAATATGAAAAGAATTGTTGTAGTTTTAGTTGCATGGTCCCAGGAAAGGGTCAGAGGTAGTTTGTGAGGGAATAACAGAAAGATCAGAGCGGGGAGGAGGCGAAGAAAATGCAAGGAGCTAGAGGGTGGGGGAGATATGGATGAAGAAGGATTACGGAGTATGTCATCATCAGTTTCAGGAGTGCACACACACAAACACACTACGTACATAACAGGCGCAGAAAGCTCAATAAATTCATTCACCAGCAGATTTGAAAATGAAAGACGCCTTTTTTCTTAGTTCCTATCTGACGCGAGACGCATCGAACTGAAAACCAATCAACTGTTTCGAAAATACCTATGCTCAAAACTATATTCGAACCGACCAACAGCGAGTAGTTGTGGTTAAGTTAATAAGAAAGAAAAGGTAATACATGTACGACATCCGATATCATCGTCCATCTCCGATAGGATTGAATTAATAGGGTAGAGAGCCTTTAAATGCTTCCAAAACAATCTAAGTTCATAAACGCTCAGTTTAAGATTCGAACCACTGTTCTCCATTCTTCAGTTCAGGATATTTATGATACCTACTGAGTTAAGGAGGCGCCCCTCTACTTCTCTTCAGGTACTAGAACAGAAACAAGACATCGCCACTCATTTCTCTGCTCGGAAGCTCTTCTCTTTAAACACACATACACACACACACACACACACACACACACACACACACACACACACACACACA
>NW_004797801.1:528742-533953 GCF_000002075.1 Aplysia californica
CCCTTCCTATCCTGGCCCAACTAACTCTACAGTAACCCCATCCATGTCCCTAGACGAACCTCCCGAGCATCAAACCCGGGCCATCAGCGTCAAACGCCCAGCCGCCCGGAAACACAAAAGACCCCACAACACGGCAAATTACAGGGGCCGTGCGGGTTACGCACAACAAACAACAGAATCCACTCTACGTCTTTATAGAAAGCGTTTTACGGAACTTGCAACACAATTTGGTCCTATATGCCGAAAGTTGAAATTAGAGATGTTACTAAAGAGTAACAAACGCAACAATTAAGAGGGATAAGGACAAAAGATGCTTGAAAGGAAAAAAGGAGCAAACCAAACAAGAGCACCTGCCAACCACCCACTGTAAATCTTAAAATCAGTCAAAATAATATATGACTTCATGCAATAAATCAGGACACTGCGACATACAGTTTTTGAGAGCATTTGCAAGAAACTATGGGCGCGAGAAAATGAACGGACTGAGTTTGAGTTTGAGTAAAGAGAAGCACAACGACACAGTAAGGGTCAGTTAATGCTGGGGAAAACTAAAACAGACAGAAACAACAGAGGGAAAGTAAAGAAGTAGGACCTACCAGTGGCGCCCTCTAACCACCTGTTGCTCTATAGTACATGTTATAGTAGTGTGACGCCTATCGTGTCGCGCGGCCAGGCGTCCGGAAAACAGGAAATCCCCCAGTACCTTTAGAAATACACACGGCTAGGAAGGCCGAGTTGGTTGGGAGTTGGAGTTGGGAGCATTCTCCAGGCTTTTTCTTTCTCCTCAAACTTTCCAGCCGTGAGGTAAGAGAGCGAGTGTGAGAACCATATTCTTTCCATTCACCTTTCGTTGGTTCATTCACGTGATCACACACAGCTTCACTCGTTCATGCATTCCTTCATTCATTCGCCTTTGCCTTTTCTTTCCAAATCTGGGCCAACACGAGGGAGGAGCATGAGAATTTTATCTATTCTTTTCTTCAGAATTTCAATCTATCCATTAGCTCGTCGTTGGTTCGTTCGTTGGTTCGTTTGTCCGTTCATTCACTCATTCATTCATTCATTCATTCCCTCTGCAATGCTTTTCTAGCCCGGATGAACAAGTCTACGATGAAGGCCATTACTCGACAGAATTACACACAAGGACATTACATGAAAGAATTACACACAAGGACAAAAACACACAAGTACATTTCATGAGAGAATAAAACACAAAGACATAATGCGTAAAAGAATAACACACAAGGACATTATAAGAATGACACACAAGGACATTACATGGAACATTACATGAAAGAATGACACACAAGGGTATTGCATGAAAGAATGACACACAAGGACATTACATGAAAGAATGACACACAAGGACATTACATGAAAGAATGACACACGAGGGTATTGCATGGAACATTACATGAAAGAATGACACACAAGGGTATTGCATGGAACATTACATGAACGAATGACACACAAGGGTATTGCATGGAACATTACATGAAAGAATGACACACAAGGGTATTGCATGAAAGAATGACACACAAGGACGTTACATTAAAGAATGACACACAAGGGCATTACATGAAAGAATGACACACGAGGACATTACAAGAAATAATAACACTCAAAGATATTACATAAAAGAATGACACACAATGGCATTACATGAAAGAATAAAACCCCAAAAATAACACACAAGGACATTACATGAGAGAACAACACACAAGGTCGTTACAGGTAAGAAGAATACACAAGGACATTAATAAATCAAGGAATTACACTCAAGAAAAATATTACGTCTAGATCTACCCGGGATGTAAAAGCGCAACATTAGCTTGGACCTGTAGTGTTCGCTCACTGCTCCATCTCTCTGCCCCCCATCAACCTTTTTTTCTATCTCTTTGTCTTCTTGGCTCTGAACAACCAGGTCAAGTTCTTCGATCGCCTCCTCTCACCCCTTTCCACTTTTTATTCATCTCGGATTTGAACCACAGACCTCCGCTCGCTGATCAAAATGTATTCACATGCTATCAGCAAACTGGTCAACGGTGTGACTGGCTGTGGTAACAGCGTTATTTGGATGACAACACCGCGCCATTAATTAATAACTAACGGTAATAATTCAGATACATTGTAAATAGCATTTGTATAGCGCATATCCCCGCTCATCGGCAAATTCTGTGGTGTGCTTTACATCTTTTTTCCCGTGTCCTGATTTTGGTGCCGATATTCGTAGATCACATAAAAATGTGTTTGTTTTTTGTTTGTTTTTTGTAAAGTGTTTTATGGCGCTCGCAACTGCATAAGGTCATATGAGCGCGAGAGACACATCTAATATTTTCAGTTGGTAGGAAATTTTGAATTTGGCCCGAGTGGCGGCCGAAGCCTACTCTTATCGATTTTAGACCACCAGGGGATCTTTAACGTGCGCAACTTGCACACGGGCCCTCCGAGATTTTTCGCCCTTGTCCGAGAAGGCTAGGTGTAGATCTTTCCTACCAGAAGATCAGGGGTGTGGCAGAAAGACAGCAGTAAGGAGGAGCCAAGAAGTAGCAGTAGAAAGGCTGCAGAAAGAGTCAGGAGCCCAGAGGAGGGGGCAAAGGAGGTGATGGGGTGGGGCAGAAAGTGGAAATGAAAGCAACCAACAGAACATTGCTAGAGAGCAGGAGAAGAGGTGAAAGGAGACAATTTTAGAGAAGAAAATTTTTCGGTCGCTACCCGGATTCGAACCCGGGACCTTTTGTTTGTTTTGTTTTTGTTTTGTTTTTGCAAGTGTTTTACGGCGCTCGCAACTGCATACGGTTGTTTGAGCGCGCGGGACACACTAAACTTTTTCAGTTGGTAGGAAATTTTGAATTTTGCCCGGGTGGCGGCCGAAGCCTACTCTTATCGATTTTAGACCACCAAGGGATCTTTAACGTGCGCAACTTGCACACGGGACCTCCGAGGTTTTTCGCCCTTGTCCGAGAAGGCTAGGTGTAGATCTTTCCTACCAGAAGATCAGGGGTGTGGCTGAAAGACAGCAGTAAGAAGAAGCCAGTGAGTAGTAGTAGAAAGGCTGCAGAAAGAATCAGGAGCCCAGAGGAGGGGGCAAAGGAGGTGAAGGGGTGGGGGGGCAGAAAGAGGAGACGAAAGCAGACGACAGAACATTGCTAGAGAGTAGGAAAGGAGGTGAAAGGAGACACATTAATGTAGAGAAGAAAATCTTTTGGTCGCTACCCGGATTCGAACCCGGGACCTTTGAATGAGAGGCTAACACCTTAACCTCTAGGCCACGAGAGTCCCCTTAAAATGTGTTGAAATTGCGCAAATTGTTATGTTTCAAGAAGAACAAAGCAAAAAAAAAAAAACAGAACATGAAAAAGTGGAATTGTTTAGTCGGAGATGATGATGATGATGAAGATGATGAAAATGAGGATGATGATGATGATGATGATGATGATGATGATGATGATGATGATGATGATGATGATGATGATGATGATGATGAGCTTTACAATCTATGTTATTACCCAAGCAGACCCAAGACCACTGCTGATAAACATTTTGCTTCCCAGGTGGCCGTCATAAACCAATTTCGACTGTACTTGTATGGCATAAATTATTTGTGAAGAGCATCTCCGATTTCATTTCTTTGCACTGCATGACCGAAAGCTCCGATTTCGAAATCGCGAAACCTATCTGGTCGGTGTGTGTGTCTGTTTGTTGTTTGTTTCTTAGTTTGTTTGTTTGGGTGGAGTGAAGCACATCGGTCATTTAGTGCTGGGAAAAACAAGACAAACAGACAGACAGAGAGAAACATTCAAAACTACAGGGTGAAAGTAAATAAATAGGACCTACTACCAGTGGCGCCCTCCAACCACCCGCTGTAAGGGTTTAACGCCCTTATCAACACCATTAACTTTTTCAAGAGAGGCGGGACCTCCGAAATTAACGTCCGTCTCCGATAGGACCGAGCTTAATGAGTTGAGAGACGAAAACGGGCAGCCAAAAACTGCACAAGTTTTTAATCCTATTGTCAAAAAGTTCAAAGAAGTTTTCGAAAACCTGTCGGAAATTTGCCCAAGGATTTACGGTATCCAGCATTTCTTAAGTTGCGCCGACTTGAAATTCTTTCAGTACAAGTTTTAGTGCCGGTAGTAGACCTCTTCCGTTAGCCAAGAATCAAGACTGTAGTTTCATTACATTGTATTTTTTTTTAATTCACGGACGATAACCGTGTATTTACATTGTATATTTTCCGTCCTATCTCTGTCATAAAAAAACCTCCATTTTAAGTTTCTTTTTCGAGCACGGCTAAATTGCACCGGGCATACACACCTACTTATACAAGGCCGTAAAACATACATGTATTTTCAAACTTTCTGGTTCTTCTGAGGCAAACTCACCGGACTATTTTCAGCTGAACAATGTACCCCAGGGAGACAGGTACAATCTGGTAAAGAGGCATTGAACGGTGTTCAGTGAACACTCAATCAGCTAAACATGGTCGAGGTCGGGATTCTGATTCGATCACAGCTACCTCATAATCGACACCACAGTCAGAAACCTGCGCAATTGACCGTACATCGGAAGGTGGCTCATTGAATAAGCCGTTGCAAAACAGAATAAAAAACCTGCGAATCGAGTATTTTCTAGGTATTCGACAAAGTATTGACTTGAAATTCTATATGTAAGCTTATAATACCAATAGCTTATAAGTTGAATCAGTAGACCTGTTCCGTTAGCCAATTATCAAGACTGTTATTTCATTAATGTTTTTTCAGGACAAAACAGTCTTGTTAATATTTGCTTGAGACTGTTTCTTGTTGCATACATTTCCTCTTGATGCTCCGATGGCGGTTGATGACTGCTCTTTTGCAGATTTCAGCATGACTGTGCCCTGGAATGTTTTTGATAGTGGCACACTGGTTGTGTTGCATGTAAGCAACAAAAAAACAAAGGGTCATGTGATCCACGTGCGATTTTGCGCCGTATCGGAATCAGTCCAACCAAAAATGCCTTGACACTGAGGAACCCATCCTTAAACTGGGAATTCCAGCACTCGGAGCAAACAAATCTCTCTGACCATTGACACTACGAGGTTTGTTGTAGATCAAAACAGAAGTGTGCGATAGCCTATTCTCACCTGCGGGAAAGTATCATGACGCCTGGAGAGGAAGGTTCTAGATCAAGTGTGGCTCTAATCTGATAGTGATAGCTTTGGGGAGGGGG
>NW_004797801.1:539779-540633 GCF_000002075.1 Aplysia californica
GAGGAGGAGGACATGGATGGATGATGATGATGATGATGATGATGATGATGATGATGATGATGATGATGAGGAGGAGGAGGAGGGGGAGGATGAGGATGAAAATGAGGAGGAAAATGAGGATGATGATGAGGATGAGGATGACAAAGGACGGCTATGATGAAGACAATGTGGATAATGATAAAGTAAAGCCACTCTGTGATTAAGATCTGACATATAGTATACTCTTTATACTCTTTAGGCTGTATTGTTAGTGTATTTAGACACATTAGTCCACCTCATCAACCAAAACCCAAAACTGGTGATCACTTCATTTCCATAATGACAATGTGAAAGTGAAAATGAGCAAATAAACAAAGAGAGAAAAGAGGGCTAGGATAGAAGTAAGAGTGTGGGGTGGGGTGGGGTGGGGTGGGGGGGGGTATAAGACAAAAAAAAGTTGACAGAGGTTGACCGGGCAGAGAGGGAAAGGGAAAGAGAAGGTAAAAGTTCTGGATATTATCAAAACGTATACCACCAATAAAATCTTCATGTTGTTATTGTTGCTGTAATTGTTCTTGTTTTTTGTTGATGTTTTTTTTTTTAATCACTGTGTTGACTTTGTATTTGTTACTGTTGCTGCTAGCGTTGTTCGGTTGTTGTTTTTCGCATTCGTTATTGTAGCTATTGTTATTGATGCTGTCCTTTGTTCTGTCACCATTGTTGTTTCATGAATTCAAGATAATTTAAACGGAAAGTTTTTGCGTCAGTATTTTATCAATATTTATTATCATTAGACTTTCTTCTTCTTCTGATGATGATGATGATGATGATGATGATGATGATGATGATGATGATGATGATGAGGGAGGAGGAGG
>NW_004797801.1:541511-547847 GCF_000002075.1 Aplysia californica
CAGAGAGAGAGAGAGAGAGAGAGAGAGAAAAGGAGAAAGAGAAAGAGAGAGAGGGAGGAGGTCCTAGTTTACGAAAAATTGAAATCTTTATTACAAGATTCCTCAGTGTGATATGGTCGCCTTTTATAGCCCATTTTAAAACAAAAATCGTTCTCAAACTCCTATTACTTATCAAGCTTGGTCTCTGACATTGACGCATTAGGCCTATAACTGATCGGACATTTTGGGCTTAGATCTAATAGCAATAAATATCTCGGCCCTACATTCGTATTTAAATTGTCAAGAAAAAACAGTCAAATACATTTAGATCTAGAATATAGGAGCAAACACCACTACACTTATTTATAGGTAAGAGGGTGAAGGTTGTGGGGAAAAGGACCCCAGGGGTTACACTACTAGATAGATCAAATAATATGTGTTTACTAGAGATCTAGAGTCTAGATATCTAGATCTAGATATAGATCTAGATCTAGATATCTAGATTAGATCTACTCTGAACAAACATGTCAACTCTTTTAAATGCCATTTTATACCACGATCAAATCAATTTTTAAGTGCTTCAGAGAGGCAAAATAATTAGACATAGACTAGATTCTAGGTCTAGTTTCCTTGAAATTCCTTCTCTTTGAAAGGGGTAGGCAAGCTACGCAAAACATCTTTTCTTCACGTTTCAACCTTGGGGCGTCATCTGTCGCTATTATAGTCTGACCTACTAAAAAAAACATTTTCTTTTCAAAAATAACATTTTCAAGTGCAAATGTCGATCAATGCATCTGCGGTTTATGCATGACGTGAAATCAAAGCCTTACCTTTGAAGCTGTTTTTGCCAAGATTTCTGTCGCGCTGTGTCGCACCGATTGTGTTCATTCACAACCACGCACTCTTTGGCACACCGTGTGATGTCATCACTTGCCGAGAGGAACCACAGAAAGACAAATCAGTCTCATCTACCGAGGTAGGCCTATACACGGGGGCATTTAATTTTTAAATCTCCAGCAATGAAGGGACAACAAAGGTATGCAGAGCTACAATGGTCTCAGCGAAGCAGTAATATCTCCAGTTGGATGAGCACGGATGAGAAGTTTATGAAGGTCCCGCGGAGAAAGACACAAACACCTGACTCCGTAGCGCGAGCGACGAGTCACAAACATGAAAGTAAAGAGGACTTTCTCGTCCCCCACAAGCTCTACAGGTGTTCCTACAGTTTACTAGTCCTCGCTCAAACAACTGAGATTTTGTTTTCTTCGCCCAGGTCCACTATTTCCTGCCTCGGAATATTTCTGCTCCCCAGAGCTGAGCAACGCTTCAGTGTTTGGCCACCTTTTTATATTTTGATGGAAACTCCAAACGAAACACAGGACGTTTGTTTACTGTTGGTTTTCGAACAAGAAAGGCCTGTCAACTGGACTGCGTGATTCGCGGGCTTGGCGTGCTGTCGTCTGCTTCTCCTCCCGCTCGCATGTCATAGGAGGTCGCCAAACTTTCCCCTCAGCATCACCAATAGCAGCTCGGAGCGGGAGCACTGGGCAAACAACGCCAATGTCAAACACTCGCTCGCCCGTGGAGGTATGCGCACAGTTTCATATGATGCACAGTTGATCAAGTCGGAAACGAGCCGTGAAAGGATTTACTGTCTTAACGATTAAACGTTAAAATCAGCATGCATGAGCAGTCCAACACTTCCTCCAGATGATGAATCTGTAGTCTGTACCAGCCTGGAACGGTAAATTAATCCATTTCACAAATTAGGAGTCGACCAAAAAAAAACCTCACGTTTCCAAAGCACCAGTCCTCGAAAGTTCTTACACAGCAGCAGCGGTCGGCACAGAAATCACACACCCGCATACACACTCAGTTCTCCCTGAGATGTCTAGAGTTAACTGAAACTTACACCCGGAAATCCGACCTTTATAATGGCCCTCGATCTGACCTCGTTACCCGCGATACGGCAAGGCTTTTCAAAGGACCCCGTCACTCGGGCGACGAGGCGAGGGGGAGACTGTTGTCGTACAAGAGAGCCTAAACGCCTGTTGCTTGCACGGCCTGGGACAATGTTCGCATGACGCATTTGTCCATAAACATTCTCGTATGCGAATCGAAGAGATTAGAGGCCCGGCACTGACAATTGAAAATAAATCTGAAAGCTGAGAGCGCTAGCGTTTTCAGTGAAACCAGGAGGATTTTTAATCTTAGTTACGAAATGGTGTTTACAGCAAAAATTAACGTTTCAATCCACAACATAGATCTATTCGCTGCTAAGCCTATGACAAACTTGGTTGCAAGATTCAGTAACATGGGCAGGTTCAAAGAAAAACATTGAAACTGGTGCAAAGCAGTAAAATCTATAAACTTCCTTAGCTGTGGTAAAAAGGCATCGAGATAATTTTTTCCCCATCCTCTCTAACAAATGCCCCCGCTGAGTGACCTCCTTACCCAATGTCCCTCTGTCTAAAAACAACAATAGCAACAAATAAATACAAATAAATAAAAACTCGAGCAGCAGATCTGAAAAGAATGCGAGCAAAAAAATCACAGAAAAAAAAATAATTCTCGGCAACATGAAACCAACCTCTTTTAAATCACCTAATATCAAAGTAGATCTAGAATCTACTATAAATCTAAAAGAGCATCCGTCAACAACAGGTAACATTTGTTTTGTTAAACAAAACAAGAAAGTAAAAAAAATCAAGTGTGCGACCTCTGGGTTTTGTTGTTGGGTTGTTGGGTTCTTTGCTGATTTTTTATATTTTTTTTTTTGGGGGGGGGGTGTTCGAGTGGACTCGCTAAAGAAAACAACAACATCTTGCCCCGTGAGCACGTGCGTTAAGTGAGCAGTGAGCTGGCGACAGATTTCCCGGCGCACAATAATCTGCCCGGATAACAGACTGGGTGAACTCACAGGGTCAACTTGAAGTACACGAGCCACCATGCACTCACCAGCCTCACACCGACCTCCTCCGGCCTTGTCTCTCCATCTCTTGCCGTTTGGTTGATTGAAAAATTAAGTAGATAAATGCGAATCTGTGGAAAGAAAAATCTAATTTTTTAAAGATAATAAAATTTTAAGTTTTCATTTACTCTACAAGAAAATAATGATGACGCCTGTCAATTTTAGTTTGGAACTGTTGTTATTATCTTAACATTCAATGACTATGCAAACATCACTGAGAGTAACATTTTAAACCTTTGGGGTCTTTTTTTTTAGATTATGACAATAACAAATTATTAATTTTGTCAGATACGAGGTTATCAATTCAAACGGCAAGTCTGTGACCCTGTTTGCTGAGTGTCGTCACCCCCACCCCTTTTCCACGATGTAAGCTAAACAGCAATCATCAGTGGCTTGCTCTTCACAAGGGGAGGTAACAGATGATATTATTATTCTGTAGCAAAGGGAGATAGTGAAAATTATTACCATGGAGCAAAGAGAATAATGATATAAATGGTATTATTTTAACCTCTTTGCCAAGATCCTAACATGGTATTGTTATTGTAGAAATAATTTCACAGAATTTTAGTCGGTGTTTGGCGCGTGCTCTGGTGTGGTCTGCTCCTTCTTTCCTATCAAACATCTATCGTCCTTAGGTCTCCTCCTTCTTTTCTTTGTCAGCCTTTATTTTATTAGGCCATCTCTTTTGCAACACCTTTTTTTTCTTTTTTTCTTTATTTTTTTTTGGGGGGGTGGTTTTACGGCGCTCGCAACTGCATAAGGCCATATGAGCGCAAAGGGGTGGATGTCAACAGAGAAGTCCAAACGGGGAATCAGGCTTATTCTGTTCACCTCTCTCGCCTCAACAGCACAAAGTCTACTTCGACTATCAAGGCACCCGGAAAAAGCAGTTCACAAGAGAGTGACAAACATACGAAAGAAGTGGATGGAAAGTGACGATAGTAAGGATGAAGACAGAAAAAGCAGCAGTTCCCCTTGTGTTGTTCCAGCACAGTATGAACATGACATGATAGATCAGCCAAAGGGGGTGAAGGGATGTGGGCAGAAAGTGGAAACAAAAGCAGACGACAGAACATTGTTTAGGGAGCAGGAAAGGATGTGAAAGATAATTTTAGAGAAGAAAAATGTCCTTCGTTATGCGGATTCGAACGCGGGACCTATTGAATGAAAGGCAAACACCGGCACTCTTCGGGAGAAGTGGTCCCGGCCTAACTCCATAGACACTAGACACTCGGAAACAAAAACGGAAGTCGCGTTAAAAAAAGGGGGTGGGGTGCAGGGGGGACCCCCATGCTAAATTTACAAAAATGATGGTGTGTAACAGTTTTTAGTGTCAACTAATGTAAGATTCTTTAAAGGAAAAATGGACAAGCTTTCCATTGGTACCATTCACTTTGGGATATCTCAAGCCGTTTTAGAGATATCGCTATGGAAAGGGGAAAACTTGGTGTTTTGTCCGATTTCCGCTTTATCAGCGGCATCGATGATTCGCCCTATCAAGATTGTTCTCAGCACACTAAAAACGTTAAAATAGTGCCAAAAAATTGTCTATAATGGGTTTGGACTTTTTCTGTGAATTTTACCGATGGACTTTTCACCCTGGCAACTCAGTCAGTTTTTTTACAGCCGACTTCCGTTTCTGTTTCCGATTTTGTGTATAAAATGTCTATTGTAACCTCCTACCTTGGGCCGAGACCACTTCTCCCGAAGAGTGAACATAACACCTTATACTCCAGACCACGAGAGCCCCCACAAGAAGGCTTAAAAGCACGCGCAACATAATAAGGTCATCGAGGATCAGAGATGTGACAAGAGAAAAACAAACAAAAAAGGAGATTTAAGGATAATAGATATTTGATAGGAAAGAAGGAGCAAACCACACCTGAGCACCCGCCAACCATCCTCCAGGAAGGCCTGGACCATAGATTTACACTACTAGGCACTAGATACGGTACAACCATCTCTTGTTTTGTTGCGCGATGGCCACATTCGACAGCGGCTTCCGCCATGTTCTTTTTAGCAAGCTGTGCAAAGGAGTTCAAGCTAAAGCAATGGGCTAGGCATGTTTTCTCTCTCTGTCTCTCACTCTCATACGTGATAGGCGAGGCTTGGTCCTTGTTGACTTTTTTTTACATAGGTGCCGTGGCGTATTATATCTAGATTACTAAATAGCAATAATACAGCGTTCTTTCTACAACTAGATCTACAAAAAAAACGTATTATTAAATGAAAAGAGACAGCGATAGGCTTAAAAACAAACAAACAAAAATAACAACAAAACAACGTTATTTCTTCTTCAGCATTTTATTTACGAGATGGTTTATTTCTTATTGACTGGATCTAAGCGTATATAGGGCCTATAGAACTTTTAAGAAGAAGTATGAAAAAATTTGGGTGTCATGGAAACAACCCTACCCCCCACCCTCTCTCCCCTCCCGAATCCCAATTCCAAACCCCCCTCTTCCAGATCAATGAGTTTGGCATTATATTAAATCAAGATTAGACAGAAAAAAGTTCAGGCGTTTTTATGCCATAAGGGGTAGGAAGGCAATGAAGCTCTTGATAAAACAAAGTCAGCCAAACAAATGATTAATACATGTACTAGTACTTTTTTTTAAACCGAGTTAAACTTTTCCTTGCGGCATTTCTACAGGAAACTGTATTTTTCAAACTAATTGTATTCACTTATTTTGTAAAATTATGCCAAATAAGTAGTGCTTTCTATTTTGGTATTAAACTTTGGTTTATATTGATTTTAAGAACTAAAGTAGACCTTACAGCACTTAAACTAGAACTCCTTCTATTGCTGTTTGAAATAAGTCTACTTTTGGACATTAGCCTAGTAAAACAACTGTGGCAACTCTGGACTCACTGAAGATTTTTTTAATGTGAACTTAACTTTGTTCTGTAGCCTGGTCAATTGTCTTTCAACACAGTGTAGTGATAACTGAAACAAAAACATTTACTAAGGTGTTTTTGGACAACATTCAATCAGACTTGCTTGTGGCCACTGAAACTGATCTGCATCACTGGTGCAGGAAAAGAATATGTTTGTTCATCTTGTGAGGAACAGAGCCAGTGTTGTGTTTAATGGGTAACATAAAAAGTACACTGTTTGAAAAGTAAATTACCTGCCCATTGTGAAAAAGATTTAGCTGCTAGTCAACCTTAACTTCACATGGCCCAGAACCTTGCTGATGGCTCTTTAATTATTTTTTTTAAAAACCGTAGTGATAATTGTGCCATTTTTTTTCTATAGGACTAGCCCTTCATTTTAGTTGTAGCGCTAGCCTGTGGGTTAGGTAAGGTTCAGCCATTCATTTCGTCTTCAACTTAGCGTTGGGGATAGGGTTAGGTTGGGCTGTTCATATGATTTGATAGTGATA
>NW_004797801.1:548117-549325 GCF_000002075.1 Aplysia californica
TTATCTTTCCTTCCACCGCTGACCTCATGTGCAGCAAAAAGATAGGTCACCCATCCCACAGAGTGGGCGCCTTGTTGACCGTGAGGTGCGACCCGTACGGAGGGAAACCGGGTACCTGGCGGTTGAGGTGAGATCAGTCCACGGACTGTCCATCGCCAACACATCTCTTTGGCCAAGGTTTTCCTCTGAGACTCCATCGGTTGGGAGTTGAAACCCCTTCAAGCCATGGGTCAATCTTGACGGAAGGGTCTTGTGTACTCTCGTGGAGAGTAAAGCTCCAGGGTAGCCCTGGCACATCTCTGGTCATCCGAGCAATGTGTCCCCTTGTTGGGCTCGATGGCGGGTGGGGAGCCCCGGAGTCGAATCACCTACAAAACTCTTATGGATTCTCAAACCCCTAAAGACCCTTCCCCAACTCCCAACGTTCCAAAAAGTCTCGGCTAGCGGAAGCGGGTGCGGCCGCCGAGACGAGCAAACGAACATCGAAAGGAAAAAGGATCTTTACGTCTGCCTCTGCCCTCCCCTCTCTCAGGGAGCTTCCGCGGCAGCCGTACTTGACCATACGCAGCATCGATGCGCATAAAAAGATCACTAATCTCAACCTATTCAAAACAGGAGATGCACTACGACAAGTTCTGAGATACTTTGCTACGAATATCATCTTCAAGTGCGCATCGGACAAAGAACTGACCGGACTTGAGAAGATCACGACCTTCGCGGTGGTGTTCCTTGTGTATCCGAGCGACACCAGAGGTTTAACCAGTCGAAGGGCGTGGTCCGCAGCCATAAGCCGAAGGGCTGCTCAAACCGGAAAATTGTGGATAACTGCGAGGGTGTAGTCGAAGCCCGAGGGATTACTCTTCAGCGGGGGAGACAACACTTGAAACGAAAACGATGAATTCTAACTTTCGATTCGTGCCGCCCTCCAACCACCGTTCGGGCATCGTACTTGGTCTCGGACATGCGACCCTTTGTGCCAAACACTCTGCGCTGGTTTCAGTGTCAGAAGTTTGGCCATAGTCATTCGTGATGCCGACGTGCATCCGTGTGTCCTCGCTGCGGCAAGATTGGGCATCCTGAGAAGGAATACAAGGCTAGTCCTTGCTGCCCAAATTGCCAAGGCCAGCACACAGCCTTCAGCAAGAATTGCCCGACTTGGATTCAAGAACGCGCAATCCAAGAGTACAAAGCGCGAAATGGCTGCTCTT
>NW_004797801.1:550361-551408 GCF_000002075.1 Aplysia californica
CCCCACTAGGCCGCTGTCCACACCAGGACGGCAACCTAGAAAACACCCTGTCTCCCCCGCAAGGAGGAGTCAGAGTGTTACTTCGAAGCCGGAGCCTTTGTGCTCCAAAAACAAAATTAAAAAGACATAATGGCAGTCCTGCAATGGAATGCCGGCGGAATCCGACCGTCCATTGCAGAATTGCAACACTTACAGGCCACACTGTGTCCACTTGTGGCCTGTACACTAGAAACAAAATTCGCCCTGGCTTCAACCATAGACTTAAGAGGATTTACTGCGTATCATCACAATCACCATCTACACCGACAACAACACACTCCACAGACAGTACATCTTAGGACGACCCTCCAGGCTATTGTCGTACGGGTCATCCTGCACAAACCAATCACGATCTGCTCTGTCTACATCCCATCAAATTACCCCCTCAAACATAACCCAACTAAATAACTTGAAGCTCCAGTTCCCAAAACCCTTTATTTTGTTAGGTGACTTTAACGCCCATAGCCCCCTTTGGGGAGACAAACCCACAGACCAGAAAAGAAAAAATAATAGAAGATTTTTTATTTCAAAATAACATCTGCCTCTTAAATGATAGGTCCCCAACTTACAGAAACAGATCCACTTTTGGCACTTCATCCCTTTGACCTCACATTTTGTACCCCAGGCCTAGTCCCAGAACTTGAGTGGTCTGTGCTGGATGACCGTATGGACCCTTTCCCAATTCTTCTAAAAAACAATAGCCTCCAAAACGAGGCGATCCCAAAACGCTTTAACTTCAAAAAAGCACACTGGGACGAGTTAGCCACTGAATGTTCCCTGATTCTGAATCCCACTTTCGACCTCAACTACAAAAAATTCCACGAAACGCTTTTAGAAATATACCACAAACACATACCAAAAACATGTCCCAAACCCCAGAAGAACAAGATCATGTTCTGTGGGGAATGTGATAATGCAGTAAAGAAAAAGAAGGCAGCATATCGAAAAGCCGTCGACAACACCACCACAGAAAACAAGATTAATTATTTAAAGGCTCAAGCTGTGACA
>NW_004797801.1:553849-554896 GCF_000002075.1 Aplysia californica
TGATGATGATGATGATTATGATGATGATGATGATGATGATGATGATGATGATGGTGATGGTGGTGGTGGTGGTGGTGGTGGTGGTGATGCGGTGATGGAGTGATGGTGATATAGTAGTGGTTGTGGTGGTGACGGTGACGGTGACGTTGCTAATGGAAGTAGTAGTGGTGATGTTTGTATTGTTGGTGGTGGTGGTGGAGGTGGTGATAGAGATGGTGGTGGTGATGGTGATGGTGATGGTGATGGTGATGGTGATGGTGATGGTGATGGTGATGGTGATGGTGATGGAAATATGTTAGCACTATTATTCTAATGTGTCTAAAAGCTGAGATCGTTCATATTTTTGACTGTGTGCTCTTGTCTCTGCGTCTTTAAAAAAAACCCTGTAGGTTTGTTGACGAAAAGCTACAAATCACCTCGCAGGTTAAGATAACCAATACTCCTCGGCATTAGCTTACGAATCCCCACCCCCACCCCACCCCAACACACACACATACTTCACTAACACGATCTTAGACTTCCAGGGTCACAGTTCACTAAAGTGGATGCCACTGATCCTCTTTTAGACACGTAAAAACTTTTTTGCCCGTCTCATGAAATCCCAGCGAGCCGTTAGGAAATTCCAAGACAAAATTATATTTTGGTCTAGTTCTTTTGTATGCAATAATTGCCCACTTCACACGTGGCTTTCAGAAGCATAAAAATGAAAAGAAATATAATCTACAATTGTTAACATTGATGGGAGTAAAAATGCATTCAATGAGAAGTATATGTCGAAACGCACTCTTTTAAAAGAAATTATTTAGATCTAAATGTATTTCATTATGGTTTGATGTATAATTCTTTTCATGATTTTCATAGCTTCCTTTTTTCTTGGGGTGGGGGGGGGCAAGGGGTATTTTTGAGTTTTTTAAAAGATAAAATTATGCTTCGTCATATTTTTAATGGTTGGTTTGGGTTTTTTTAATGTCTCAACATGACATATCTTATTCCTCGTAGGAATAAGGCTTCTATGTACTGGGCTAGTTTAAATGCTGATACCCCCCC
>NW_004797801.1:555797-557508 GCF_000002075.1 Aplysia californica
CCCTTTTCTCGCTAAAAGTTATGTTGTGGTAATCAGCGCGTACTTCATGTCAGTATTGTCTTCAGTTCTGCAGATTTTAAAAAACCGTTGCTGGCACATTGTAGACAGTTTTCTAAGACTTGGTTTATCCAGCAGAACTTTGGACAGTCACAAAAAATCCCAAAGGGTGGTGGTTACAGAAATAGGCCGAAACATCCTCCTTTTTAGAATGGCTAAATCGAGGTTTAAGGGCACGTTTAATATGGGGTTGGTGTATAATTCTTTTCATCTTTGTTCTTTTTTAAGGAGGGGGGGGGTATTTTGAGGTGTGCTTTTTTTTCTGAGATTACCATATTATGGGTTTTTTTCCGTTTGTCTTTCGAACGTTTGAGCTTTAAAATAGTGTTGTAAGAAGAAGCTTACTGTCTATGATGTGTCACATAATCTCCATGCTTATATGGATTTATTTAATAAAAATAATCATAAATAATAAACTTAGCGTGTTCGTCATGCCGGTATTGCCATTATGTAGATCTACCAAAAAAACTCAACAAAAACAAACGTTTTTGCGCAATGTAGAGAGGTTTCTGAGGCCTGGCTTATCCTTCAGAGCTGAGGACTCCGTGAGAAAAATATATGTCCTCAGGGTTTGTTGGGTTTTTATTTATTTTTTTATTTTTTATTTTTTTTTGGGGGGGGGATTACAGAAATGCATGTGTCCGACTTGTACATTGAAACGTACTCTTTTTTTTTTAGAATGGTTAGATCGAGACACTTTTCAAATTGGGTTGGTGTATTATTCTTTTCATCCTAGTTCTTTTTACAGAATGGAGGGGGGGGGTTTACTTTATAGGGTTTTTTTTTAGATTTTGTTTGTTTTTCGAATATTTTAGTTTTAAATTGTTGTTTGCAGGAGTAGACTACTAGTATGGTGTGTCGTGTTATGTCTATGCTTGTGGATTTATATATCTAATAAATACTAATAAATATTGTGGTAAACAGTTGTGGTGACATATCGTGGTAAAATATTGAGGTAAAATATTGTGGTAAAAAATTGTGGTAAAATATTGAGGTAAAATATTGAGGTAAAATATTGTGGTAAAATATTGTGGTAAAATATTGAAGTAAAATATTGAGGTAAAATATTGCACCCCTGTCTGTCAGTGCGTACGTGATGTCAGTATTACCTTCACGTACGCAGATTTAAAAAGCTGTAGCTGGCACAATGTAGACAGTTTTCTAAGACCTGGCTTATCCCACAGACCTGAGGACACCGTCACAAAATGTCCTCAGGGGTCGTTACGGAAATCTGATCTCAGCTGTTGTTGTTGGCCGGGCAACGCTTGAAAGCGTATAACGGAATTTGAATTGATACCCTCAGCGGTTCCGCCTGGTTAAGTTTGTTAGTCTCCATAGTGTCTGATAACGAGAGGACGGCGTTTACACCCCCGGTTCTTGTGTGAAGTTAGCAAAGCAGTTTTCAGCCGGGTTTTCTTTTCGTTTCTTTTCTTTTCTCTTTTTTATTTTTCTTTACACCCCACCCCCTCCCCAACCCCACCCTTAAGGCAGCTTTTGTACACCTTGTTTCAAAAGAATCTTTTAACTCTCTAGTGCCCACTGGTTCATATTTGAACAACTGTGTCCAGATTTAAATCATATAATTTTTGTTATTGTTGTGATTCCCCCCCTCCCCCCCAAAAAAATAGTATGTGTGTGGGTGGAGAGGGGAAGC
>NW_004797802.1:4060-13148 GCF_000002075.1 Aplysia californica
ACACACACACACACACACACACACACACACACACATACAGACATACACACTCACACACGGACACAAACACACACACACGAACACACACACACGAACACACACACACACAAGAACATACATACACATGGACACACACATACACACAAGTGTTACGACCCAAGTCAAACAAGAAGTAAGTAAATGTAATTGTGTTTATTTATAGTTTGTTGCAACTCACATAAATCATTGTGCTTTGTCCTTAACCCTATCGGTACTCCCTGCAGTCATTTTGTACCCCCGGGGTTGTATTCTTCACATTTTAGAATACTTGTAGTGCGAAGATCTCTTTGAAACATTCAGTATTTCTCTAAAAATCATTTTGACAGACTGCTATGCAAAGCGCACGGATCGGATTAACGAGTAAAATTTCCTCTTTGGAAAGTGGTGGCACAGAGTTCCCCATGTCGTATGGATACGAGAGTAAAACACGACGTACAGATAGGGTTAAAGCTACAGGGAGGTGAGAAACCGTTCTCTGTCGAATAGGAGACAGATTTCACCATCAGACACATCTGAATCTTAACAGAATGTCCAGACTTTGGAGAAACCCGTAGAAGGAAGCATTTTATTAAAATGTACAAAATTGAAGGATCTGTTCTTCATCGTTGATCCTAACAGAAATCTCGGTTTTGAAAAGGCCAATGGCCATTTTCTCGCTAATTTTACCTTTGAAACCAAGCGACCTCCACATCCTTCAATTGCAAATATCTGAACTTGTATTCAAGATAAATGGGTATTTCGTTTATCGAAAGCAAGGCAAATGTACATGCTTTAAGGCCATACCAATAACTTTACATACCTAAAAATAGATGAGCGCCTGATACCACCACGTCGTGACACATATTATACATAATATTGCAAAAAATAAACACTTTTTGCAAGCAAGCCTCACAAATATTTGGTCGCTTTTAAGGACAAGCGGGCTAGCCCAGATTTCGGGGGTTTACAAAAATCTTGAGATACACCAAAAGTGGACATTGCCCTACCTATAGGAGAAGTTTGGTTTCATTGATGTGTGTATATTTGTTTGGTTATAGAGAAAACTCTCCTTGTCTTTTAAAGAAACTGAACAAGGGTCCAAAAACTCTTTGATTTTCTCAAAACAGCATTTTTGGGATTGCCCCCTTGTGCTTTCAAGCGACCATATAATAATATATTTTATATAGCAAGAAATAAAACTTTTTGCCAGCAAATCTCACAAATATTTTATTTACAAGACAGAAACAAGTGTGCAACTAAATGACTCAAAGTCTTGAGTGTTGGCTCATGCCAGCTTCCCCAGTCAGTCAACATAAAAATCTGTCCTCAGTCTATAGACTTAGACGCATGAATTGGAGGGTGGTTGGAGGGTGCCACTGGCATGCACAGTGCAGCCTCTCTATAACGACCTTTGATATAACGACATCCTCTGTATAGCGACATGACATGGTGCCCAGGTCCCGATTTTTTCCTTTTTATTATACATCAATAGTAATTTTTGGTAGCCTCTCTATAACGACAACTTTCTATAAAGGCATTTTTTCCTGGTCTTGACGATATCGTTATAGAAAGGCTGCACTGTACAAGGTATCTAAGACACAAAAGACCCACATAACATCATAAAGAGCAACAACTCAGTCCTCTCATCAATAATTCCAACAAAACTTGGAACAAATAAAATTCAACAAAGCAAACAATAAATTCGCAAATATGAAGAAAATCAAATCAACGCGCCGTAGAAATATCAAGTTGTAACAATTTCAACCAAAATTGGGTCAAACGCAAAATATTTGGCCTACTTCTTAAAAAAGCGTTCAGCTACAGGGGCGCGATCGGCATGTCCTGGGTTCAGGAGTAGAGTGGTAAAAAACTGCGACTGTCACATCAGACGATGGGTGTCTCTCCATGCTGAAAAAGTGGAAAAGTTTGAGGAGGAGATGATGGGATTTTCTCCAGATTGACAAATGTGACGTCCCCCTGGTGGAATTTTATTTCTCCGAAGTTTTGTTGAAAGGGAGCGTTACACGTTCAATTAAAACTAACAGTTGTCCATTCTCTTTATGATAAGAAAATACTACATGATGCAGGAGACCCGAGTTCGATTCCTGAGAGGGGAGAATTTTTATCGAGTATCTCGGTTTTTCTGCTGGGATGTTGTATCTCTGATTCTCTCTCAGCCCCTGTCAAAAGTCTTCCTCCTAATTGATCTAAATTGTGTCAATGGTGGCGCAAAAGCACTTACATTTCAGTTTTAGTTTTAGTAAATGTTTGACGGCACTTGCAGACCAATAAGGTCATGTAAGTGCCGAAGATTATTAAAGGTGTTACAAGAGAGTAACAAACACAAAAAAGGAGGGGAGATAAAGACGATATATGTTTGACAGGAAAGAAGAAGCAAACCCCATTCACCAGAGCACCCACAAACCACCCACACTTACATAAAAAAAACCCAGACATCAACAATAATGTGAGAAATGGTAAGGGACACCACTAACTTGAAGGATTCATTTAGTTTTAGCAAGAATTTTATGGCACTTGCAACACAATAAGGCCATATACATGTAAGTGCAGATTACAGGCTTCATTCTCACTATAACTCACAAATCCAGTCTTGAAAGTTTTACAAAGAAACAGAGAAAGCATATTTTTCTGTACATAAACAGGTTTCCACACTCAAGAACCAGACTCTCAAAAACGCAATAATTACAGTGCAGCCTCTCTACAATGACATCGTCTGGACCAGAAAGAATTGTAATTGTAAATGGGCTGATCCAACAATGTCATGCTCATTACTGTGCCTGAACTGCAACAATGAACTGCTGCTTTTTCCTTCCTAATCCTTACTATTGTCATTTTCCTCTACTTCTTTTGTATGTCTGCCACACTCTTGTAACCCACTATTTCCGGGTGCCTTGATAGTCGAAGCAGACTTTGTGCTGTTGAGGCTAAAGAGGTGAGCAGAGTAAGTCTGATTCCCTGTAAGGACTTCTCTGTTGACATCCACCCCTTGGTGCTCATATGACCTTATGCAGTTGTGAGCACCCTAAAACCTTACTAAAACTAAAACAAAACGTTGTATCTGCTCAGTACCTAGTTCTGAGAAATTTGACGTAAAAAATTTTAAGTTTCACATGACGTCAATCATTTCTTAATGCAATTCTTTGAAAAAGTTGATAACGGCTCCAAATAATCTTACAATTTTGATAGAGCAGATAGAACATTTGGTTTTTGACCTCACTGTCATAGTAACTGAAAAGGATCCAAAAATGTCACATAGAACTTTGTAATTTTGAGGTAGCCAAATGTTACCATACGGTGTGGAGGGGAGAGGCAAACGTCTTTCTCTAGTCTGTTGCATCGCCAGTTGCATGGCTATGTCGCTTTTCTCTGTTTTCTCTCACCCTGTCTCTCCATCTTTTCCTAGCGGGGTCTGCCTCTTCTTCTGTTTCCATCTGGTCTCTGCTTGTACACTCTCGCTGCTGTACTGTCTGCTGGTAGTCTTGACAGATGTCCGAACTATGTAAGTGGGTGGTTGTCACGTGCTCTTGTGTGATTTACTCCTTCTTTCCTGTCAAACATCTGTCGTCCTAATCTCCCCTCCTTCTTTATTGCCTTAGCTCCTGTATCTTAACTCACTCACTGCCAGACCCAAGGGAACCCTTACAAACTACATATTATGATCTTATGCAGTTCCGAAAGCCGTAAAAAAAAACTTACAAAACCCCCCCCAAAAACATAACAAAACAAAACAAAGAAACCCCTACATTTCAACAGAAAGAGCTAAAGAGTTGGCCTGCCATACAAAACTACATTTCCCCTCAACGCTCTGCAGCAACAGAAGATAAAAAAAGTTTTAAAAACCATCCACACACTCAGCAACCCTTCATGTCCCCTCCTCATTCTTTCTCCTCGCCCGGCCCCTCCCCCTGCCACGCCCCCTCCCCTCAACGCTCCGCAGCAACAGAGGAGGAAAAAAGTTTTTTAAAAATTTACCCACACACTCAGCAACCCTTCACCTCTCCTCCTCATTCTTTCTCCGCACCCAGCCCCTCCCCCGCGCACCCAGCCCCTGCCCCATGCCCCGCGCACCCAGCCCCTGCCCCATGCCCCGCGCACCCAGCCCCTCCCCCATGCCCCGCCCCATGCCATCTCCCCTCGTTCTCAACGGCAACAGAGAATGAAAAAAGTTTTTTTTAAAGTATCCACACACCCAACCACCCTTCACGTCTCCTCCTCATTCTTTCTCCGTGCCCGGCCCCTCCCCCTACCCCGCCCCCTGCCCCTCCCCACACCATCCTTCCCCTGGGTCGTCACACCGGCCAACTTGGCAGCAGGACCTCTCAGCAGCGACGACACAGAGCACCTGGCCAGCAGACGATCCAACGTGGCGAGACCGGAGGGAGGCTGAAGAAAAGAATACAGGACAACTGGGAATTATTGACAGGGGAAAGTGGCTATAGTCATATCACATTTGTTTAAAACAGCGCACAGAGGCCTGGGAGAACTGAGAATGAAGCTGAAAATCTAATAATAATAATGTAGATCATTTCTATAGTGCCCACTCGCGTGTGAACACAGCTCTAGTCTGCCCCAATAACACGAAATATTCCACTCAGATATTTCTCTCATTCTCCTCTATTGACCCCAGATGTTTCTCTCCTCTATTGACCCCAGGTGTTTCTCTCAATCTCCTCTATTGATCCCAGGTGTTTCTCTCATTCTCCTCTATTGACCCCAGATGTTTCTCTCCTCTATTGATCCCAGGTGTTTCTCTCATTCTCCTCTATTGATCCCAGGTGTTTCTCTCATTCTCCTCTATTGACCCCAGGTGTTTCTCTCATTCTCCTCTATTGATCCCAGGTGTTTCTCTCATTCTCCTCTATTGATCCCAGGTGTTTCTCTCATTCTCCTCTATTGATCCCAGGTGTTTCTCTCATTCTCCTCTATTGATCCCAGGTGTTTCTCTCATTCTCCTCTATTGACCCCAGATGTTTCTCTCCTCTATTGACCCCAGGTGTTTCTCTCATTCTCCTCTATTGATCCCAGGTGTTTCTCTCATTCTCCTCTATTGATCCCAGGTGTTTCTCTCATTCTCCTCTATTGATCCCAGGTGTTTCTCTCATTCTCCTCTATTGATCCCAGGTGTTTCTCTCATTCTCCTCTATTGATCCCAGGTGTTTCTCTCATTCTCCTCTATTGACCTTGATCCCAGGTGTTTCTCTCATTCTCCTCTATTGACCTTGATCCCAGGTGTTTCTCTCATTCTCCTCTATTGACCTTGATCCCAGGTGTTTCTCACATTCTCCTCTATTGACCCCAGATATTCTTTCCATTCTCCTCTATTGACCCCAGATATTCTTTCCATTCTCCTCTATTGACCCCAGATATTCTTTCCATTCTCCTCTATTGACCCCAGATATTCTTTCCATTCTCCTCTAGTGACCCCAGATATTCTTTCCATTCTCCTCTATTGACCCCAGATATTCTTTCCATTCTCTTCTATTGACCCCAGATATTTCTGCCATTTTCTTCTGAGGATCCAAGAACAAACAGAAATACTGAATTTTTTTTTAGGGGGGGGGGGGGAAGAGGTTTAGATAAACAAATTTGCACTAAATTTTCATCACCAAAATGCTTGTAAAAAAACTAGAATAAAACAGACTTTCTTAAAGGGTACTGGGGAATTATGTCCACAGAAGAAAATGAAATGATACAATAATTATGTAATAAAAAAGAAAGTTTCTCTTCAGAAATTTACTTCTTTTTTTTTTCTCCCAACACTCCAGCTTCCGTCTCAGTATTCCTAGCCTCCTACTGCTTCCTTAGTTAATTTCTATTCACCCTGTGTAAAGCAAGGCTAAACAGGAGTTTCTGTACACATTTTTCTTACAAGAGGGACTTTTTTTTGGGTAAGTTTTTTACGGCGCTCGCAACTGCATAAGGTCATATGAGCGCGCCGGGAACAGGGACACTGATGAACTGCCTGAAATCGCCCACTCAGACAAAGCGTCTTTAGAAACAGAGTCAGCCCTTGATGAGACTCCGGGACTGAGATTTCGTTTTATATATATAGCTACTGCAAAATATCTTTTTCCTTTTGATACTGGAACAAAATTTAGAGCCGATCGCAGTGCAACTGCATTTCTGACATTCCGAAGGTGGCTCAACAAGCTGAAGAACGACATAACTAGGCTAGAACAAGTAAATGTGTGTGTGCCTAAAGAAAGGTACCAAAAGTCGCCACAGACCATTTTGAGCTAAAGGCTGATAATGACAATAATCACTTTTTTGACCAAAATGTGTTTCCATAGAAAAATGATAGTTCCACCATTTTTTAACAATGTGTTAAAAGGGTATTCATAAATTATTTTTTTTTAGTGGAGGGTTTTACGGCGCTCGCAACTGCATAAGGTCATATGAACGTCAAGGGGTGGGTGTCAACAGAGAAGTTCTTACAGGGAATCAGACTTACTCTGCTCACCTCTCTAACTTCAACAGCACAAGGTCTACTTCAACTATCAAGGCACCCCGGAAATAGCGGGTCACAAGAGAGAGACAAACATACAAAAGAAGTAGAGGAAAATCACAATAGTAAGGATAAGGAAAGAAAAAGCAGCAGTTCTCTGTTGTAGATCA
Organism: Aplysia californica; assembly: GCF_000002075.1. Taxonomy (NCBI): domain Eukaryota; kingdom Metazoa; phylum Mollusca; class Gastropoda; order Aplysiida; family Aplysiidae; genus Aplysia; species Aplysia californica. The sequence continues at coordinate 10,715 of NW_004797802.1, forward strand.
GGCACAGTTATGAGCGTGACATGAGTCAGCCCATTTACAATTCTACTGTGCTTGAACTAAAAATGTGCCCCTTTGGGAATGGTCTACAGTCAGTGGCACCGCCTTTCACAAATTTGACTTCTTAATATTTTATTTTAAATTATCTTAAGACTAGGGTATTTTTTAAAGAGATAATGAAAACTGCTTTTTAGAAAGTGTTAAAATCTATTCTTGAAGCATTTTTTCTCTTCCCCGCTTTGTATTACCATTGAATTCTAATCATGATATTGATGTCAACTGAATGCCAAATTGGAAATGAATATTCCATGAATAAATACATTAGAAACAATTAATTGAATCATCGTTATTTTTAAGTTTGTATGTGTCCTAAACATAAAAGCTAATTTTCTCTAAATTAAATATTTATACCATACCTCTCAAAATGTGTAATTTATCTAAAAAACTATTTGAGCTATCTAAAAAATTAAAAAACCCCTGTGTTCAGCATTGAATTTCCTATAAGGTACAACCCTTAACTCAAAATGGTCAAAATCCGTCTTTTGGTACCTTTCTTTAGGCAGACACACAAACATTGATGAACACAGCACTGGACAGCAGGTCTATTCTCAATTCCTAAGTAAGGGGAGGTAACTCACCTCACATGAATACAAGTATTTTTTAAAAAACCCATTTTAGAAATATTACTAAAAGAATTCAAATTTTTTAAAAAGAAATAATAATTAGAAAGAGAAATGAATGTAGTTTCAGAAGAAATATAACTTTATACGCGCAGGATCTTGGAAATGTTCTCACTTTACTTCAGTCAGGATGTCAGACCCATCACTTTCACTTTCTCTCAGACTTGCAGCCCTCTAGACATATCTGAATTGCCTGCTTCAATATTTTCATCAGGATCTCATTCATCTGATTCATCATTTTGCTAGTTGTGGCTCATTACTGTTAACTTCCCTTCTGCTCTTGTATGTCACTCTCTAGTAATACCTCTAATCTTCATCACTTAAGATAAGATAAGATACATCTTTATTGTCCAGATCCTGGCACATTGGTTAGGTGTTTCACCACGTGTACAAACACACACACATACACACACACACACACACACACTTGTAGGTGCTGCAAGTGCCGTAAAACTCTTTCTAAAACCGAAGAAAATGATTCGAAAATACGTACCCCTAACTTCTCCGGCCTGCGGAAAGCAGTTTTGCTGAAGCAGACGCTGTCGCTGTCGGGCCGGTCAAAGAGGTCAAGGAGGCAGCACTGGGAACACAGACTGACCACAGCGTCACTGCCCTCAAGGTGAAGGACGTTCTGTAACTGCCGCATGGGGTAGCGGCAGTTCTTCACGCTGTAGCCAGATGACAGGATCTGCAGGTAGTTGCTGAAAGATAAAATACAGTTGCTGATAGATAAAACATGTTTCTGAGAGATAAAATACTTTCTGAGAAATAAAAATGTCTCTAAAAGATAAATTACAGTTCTGAAAGATAAAATATCGACACGTTGGTATCAGGTGCTCATCAATTTTTGGGTATAAGGAGAAAATAATATAATCGTAAAGCTTGTTCATTTCTCTTGCATTGGATGAAAACAATACTGATCTGTCTTGAATAGAAGTCCAGACATTTCTGATTGAAGAAGGTGGGGGTCACCTGATTTCAGAGGTAAAATTATCGAGAAAATAGCAGCCAAAGTTTAGTAATTTCCATAGCTTGAGAGTCCGTGAAAACTGAAAATTTACATTTTCTGTGCCTTTTATCATCGTTTGTTTTTTAAAATTGTAAAATCCACACAGAAATAAGCTCTTAGATGGACATAGAATCAATGATTTTCAGTAAAATCCACACAAAATATGTTTTTAAATGTTCCTAAAGGTGTTGAGCCAAAAAAAGGAAAAAGAAAAGAAAAGAAAAGAAAAGAAAATTTACTAAATATAGCCCAAGTGACAACTAGCATAACTCACACGCGTAGGTTGTGCAGGTGCGGGTTGACTGCCAGCAGACAGAGAGGTGAGTCCAGACCCATGATCAGACGCAGACATCGCTGGTAGTTACGCAGCACAAAACTGGTGTTGATCTCAAAGCACCTTCGCAGTAAAGGCCGCCGTCTGGATGGATAAAGGCGATTTTTGTCATATTTCTCCAAAAAATCAAACATGTCATCAACACATTATTCAATATGATATGAATTCTTTCAATAACCTTTTTTTCGCCTTATAATTCATTATATTTCTGTCACATCAAGTTGCTTTTATCACATCTTTAAAATTGGTAGAAATGTACTATACCTATATAAGTGAACTTTATTATTATTAACATTATCATGATGATAAGGATGGTTATTATCATTATTATTATGAATAGTAATAATATCATTTTCATTGTAATTATTATCATATTGTTATTGTTATTATTATTATTACTTTTACTACTACTAT
>NW_004797802.1:13980-18700 GCF_000002075.1 Aplysia californica
CCACCCACACACAGACTCCCTATTCCATGGTGGTCGCAACAACAGTCAGCCCCACACGTCGTTCCACCATTACCTTCTCTCATCGAAGCTCTTACGCCATCTGTGTGGCATCGTGATGAAATCAGGCGCTCGTCAAAATAATGAAATCAAAGAAACTGGCATGAATTTTTTTGGCCAACCAAATTTTTTTCGAATTTACTTTCTTGGTTCAACCCTTTTATGTCCATTTAAAAACATATTTCTGTGGGGATTTTACTGAAAAACGTTTATTAAAGGTCCAAGATAAGTACATTTTCATTTTTCAAGGACTCGCAATCTATAGAAGTTACTAGACTTTGGCGGACATCTTCTAGGTAATTTTACCTCAAAAACCAGGTGACCCCCACCTTCTTCAATGGCAAACATCTCAATTTCCATTCCATCACAAGCAAAACAAACGAGCAAGCTTTATAATGGTACCAATAATTCCATATATCCCCAAATTGACGAGCGCCTGATTCCCCTACGTCGTGACACATTTATAGGCATCGGTCGGTGTACATAAATCACATGCAGCTCCTGTCCTTTACATAATACGTACTGGAGCTGGGCGAAGAATCAATTCCGGAACCGATTCCCACTATTACTGCTACGCAGATGAAAAGGTCCGACTCCTTTTTACGTAAGCCAACGGTTATCAGTTACTTTATCAGTAAGGTCTTCTTTTTTTTTGGAAAGAATTTATTGTTGAAAACTAAAAGTTGATGTTTCGTAGTGTTCCGAAATCAAGGTTACCCTAAATCCTGAAGATGTTCAGAGCCAACCAGGAGGTAACCACCAGAAGAAATCACTTCGTTAGAAAGAAAGTAATTCGCTTCGGAGTCGATTCCTATGATTCCTAGATTTCAATAATCGGGAACCTAGCCGCCCAGCACTAACTAGAGCTGGGCAATGAGTCGCTTTAGCAAAATTCGGATACTATCTTAGTGCACCTCTTCGGCAAATAATATGATATGAACCGCTTCGGCAAATGGGTTAGAACCACTTCGACAAACGGGTAGCATAATTTCAACAAATGGGTGCACCCACTTCGGCAAACGGGTCAGGAAAAAAGAGAGTTAAGAGTCTGAATTCGGATAATGTTTCATTGAGAATTATCCGGTTATCCTATAGATTTTCCGGATTTTGTCCACCTCTAGCACTAACACGTACCTCTCCCTGACTCGGGCACATGGGGTCCGCCTACGTCTCTCACACATCACTGGAATTGGAACAACTTTCCGATCACGATGCACACCATCTGCCGCTTGTTAGGTTTTTTTTCTGTACCTCACCACCTCCCACAAAGGAATGATTACCTTGTAAAATTATGTCCAGGCACGCCCCCTCCCCGCCCACCTTTTGTCACATGATATACAACATTAATGAATAATTTCTTTTCTATTTTATGACTTAGGAGTCACCAAGAGCTCTTGGTTCCTTTTTACTCCCTTTCAGAGACATTTTGCATTATTTTCAGTGTCTCTTTCTTTTCTCCATCTCACTCATAGTCATCCTATTTTTCTTTTATTCATATCATTCCACCCAACAACTTCACTCAGTATTGGGTTCCGATCATGACAGATGCAGACGATCACAAGGTTTGCTACATACCATAAAATATTTTGTAGGAACTTACTTTTATTGCACTGGACCCCCTTCCCACCTTCCTACCCCGACCCCGAAGATACTACTAAAATCACAACCAAAACACCACCCGCCCTCTCCCCTCCCCCTGAAAAAAGAGAAAATTAGAAAAAAAAAGAAAAAAAACCCACAAAAGGACAACAAAGAAGCAAAAATCCAACAGTAAAACACCAAACAAACAAAAAAACCAACAATAAAACAACAAACAAATTATCCTTATTGAGAGTAACTCCCACCGTGTTAAAATCAGTATAGGCTTGCTCTATACGGAGTGCGACATAATAATGTCTTTGTTTTGGTGAGTGTTTTACGGCGCTAGCAACTGCATATGGTCATATGAACGCGCAGGACACATTAAACATGATCTTTCAGTTTGGTAGCTATGTATTCTAAATTTTGCTCGGGTGGAGGCCGAAGCCTACTCTTATTGATTTTTGTATCACGAAGGGATCTTTAAGGTGCGCAACTTGCACACGCTACCTCCGATAATTTTCGCCCTTATCCGAGAAGGCAAAATTTTAATTCTTACCTACCCTAAGGTCAGAGGTATGACTAAACGACAGCAGTAAGGAGTCAAGGAGTAGCAGTAGGGCAAAAGTCTGGAACGTAGAATAACCACCTGCGAGATGATATGTCTAAGGAGAGGCGTCGACAAAACCAGACGGGGCATGGTCAGAAGCAACATGATCAGAGGAATGATGGGAACAACACATGTCCTCTACTATATCCGAAGGAAAACAATCGGGTGGTTTCGACATCTTACACGTATGGCACCTAACCAGCTTGCCAGTAAAGCCTACTACAGGAAAGTATCAGGGTACTAAGCAAGAGGAAGACCAAAAAAGACCTGGATCCAGGGTGTGAAGGATACCCTGAGAACATTAAATATCCCTCCCAGCCAGGCCGTCAGACTTGCTAGAGACAGGGAGATCTTTCTTCCCTCGACGCCCTAGAGGTACAAGAGGACGGATAAAGTAATGTTTTTGATCTTGTTACAGCAAGGAGCCCACTTGTTGCCACTCTGATGCTGGTGTTTGCTTCTCAAATGTTGTAAATTGCTTCATTTACAAATACAAACAGTTAAAATTATTTGGTTGTAAAGAAGGGGATGGCTGAGGGGAAAGGGGAGCAGGGGAGAATGTAAATGGCCCCCCTGAGTAAACTGTCAACATTTAACCGCTCGGGATCAGAATACAGAGGATGTGCAGCTATTACGACACGAGCACTTGAGAGCAAAAGGCTAAAAGTAATGTTTTAATGGGGGAACGTGAATAAAGACAACCAAGAGTGGAGAGAACAGGTAAGCGCATGGGCAGCAGCTGAGAGACAGAGGCCTATTGGGGTCGTAGTTCTACAACAGTTTTGAGAGGTAAAGATAGCGACAGTTAGCAAAATCGCATGATGAATATCTTTCCCGGAGGTAGTTGACCCGGTATTCATTATAACAAAACAGCAACAACAAAAAAGGCATTGCCTATGTTACGCCAAAACAGCACAAAAATGTTTGACCTTAATATTACCAAAACAGCGCAAGAAGATGTGAACTTAGTTATATCAAAACAGCACAAGAGGACATGACCTACATTATGCCAGAGGAGCATAAGAAGGCGTGGCCTTAACTATACCCAAACAGCACATTTGAACGTAGCATGGCGATTTCACCTTGGACACGCACTTTACAGAAATATTTCCAAACTTGGATAGAGTCAGAGTTACCAGAAACCCCTCAAATGAAATTGGAAGCTGACTCAAGTCATTTCATTTTTTTTTAAATTTTTTTTTTTTTTGGGGGGGGGGGGTCATTACCACTTCTGGATCAATCTCAAAGAGTTAAAAGCTTTCGTATCAGTATAAATCCTGATATACAAGAAGATCCATGCTGCTATGCGCACGCCGACTATGTTCCCCACACTTACATTTTCATCTGATGCTTTATTTCCTCAAAATTTGTGGGGAGAGAAACCAATCATACCATATCCCAACTACAAATGCAACTGAATATTTCCAGAGTCACTTGAATGTAAACTTAAACACCAAGCATTTTAACATCTTCATATTTACAAATGTCATCCAGAGAGAACAAGCTTTCACGGCAAATAAGACGGGCATATAGAGAAGACCAGTGAGCATGATCAGCTCTGGGAGCCACATGTAGATCTTCCCCCAACAGAGAACACAGCTCCCATATGTATATGTTTACTCTCCTAACGTAGCAGGTTGCAGATTTTGCCAGTCCACGGAAGTTTGACGGTTGAAAAAGTGGAAGAATCTGAATTTTTCCATTTCTTCCAGGAATATTCCTCCCTGCCCTAAGTTCGCCCCGAGGGCAAAGTGCCCCGTCCGTCTTTTACATGACGTCACTAAAGTCTTGCGAGGCGTCAAACTTCAGCCTCAAATCCCTTTTCCAACATTCGAAAGTGTTTCTTCCATTTCTAGAAGAAACAACCTTGTTGCACTTTTACTTTTCTTCGCCTCCGTCATTTGTGTGCCAAATCTTGCAAGTGACGTCACGGACCAGCGTTCTAAAGTCAATGCTTTTCTTCTGTTTGTTGAGTAACACCCTTCTTTGACACAAGGGGGCGAGAAGACACGTTGGTCAAACAATCACCCCCACATGATCGCAACATTACCCACAAGCTGCCATTGCCCTCTCATCTTTTTCTGGCCCTCTTCAGACCTATTTGCCGTTGGCTTCGGGGGATTGCAGTGTACCTTTCTAATTTTAACCCATCAGACTGTTAGGGATGTATTCCTTACTGTTTGTTTCTTTAGCCCTCTTCGTGTTTTCACACTGCTTCTACGCGATCCTAAATTTGTCAAAGGCTGGGTTCTTATGAGCTTCTCGGGTTGCCTTCCGTCGACACCTCAAGAGGGTGTAGCCTTTATGGTAATTAGAAAGGTGAAAATATCAAGGAGATTCTACGACGCCAGTTCATTAGATGTGTGGATTAAGACACAGATTTGAACAAGGCGTTGCAGGGAGACGACGACGATTGTTTTTGTAACGGGAAGGAAAGTATGGTTAAGGTGGAGGGTGGATGAGAGAGAGGGGGGG
>NW_004797802.1:18800-29073 GCF_000002075.1 Aplysia californica
CCCACTTCGGCAAACGGGTCAGGAAAAAAGAGAGTTAAGAGTCTGAATTCGGATAATGTTTCATTGAGAATTATCCGGTTATCCTATAGATTGTCCGGATTTTGCCCACCTCTAGAGGGAGGGAGAGAGAGAGAGAGGTAGTGGGGGCCTTCAGGCACAGAACTATAGCAACAGGACACTGTCGCACCATCTGTGAAATGCATCATGTACTCCTTTTGCTTCCACACCAAACTCATCAGACACTACATAAGTTAGAACTAACAGTTTGTAGTTTGTTTCGGAGTTACTCAGAAAATGTTCTATGACACAGAGAAGAATCAATATAAACATTTGGTTTTGCTTATATTTCATGCAGAATCGTTATCTTTTCTCAAAATGATTTTATTACAAATTGGATGTAAAAAAAATTGTATAACCCTCACTTCAAAATACTGATAAAATAAAAACTAATGGGAGAAATTTGATAGTTTTCTTTTTCTGTGAGACCATTTCTTTCTTTCTTTTGTCGCAATTTTTGTTTGTTATCATAGCTTTCACAGTCTTTCCATGATTAACTATTCAACACACCCCCAAACTGTCAGGCTAAAATGGATGTTGAGCTAAAAATAGCTCAGGCTCAAGAGAGTTACTATTCCCACACACAACTAAATACAGGGCATCCCCTCTATAACGGCCTTCGATATAACGACATCCTCTTTATAGCGACACGGTGCCCAGGTCCCGATTTTTCACTTATATAATATCAGAAGTAATATATTTGGTTGCCTCTCTATAAAGACAACTCTCTATAACGCCATTTTTTTATGTAGAGGTTTTACGGCACTGGCAACTGCATAAGGTCATAAGAGTGCCAACGGGTGGGTGTCAACAGAGAAGTCTTTACAGGGAATCAGGCTTACTTTGCTCACCTCTCTAGTCTTAACAGCACAAAGTCTGCTTCGACTATCAAGGCACCCCGAGTCACACAAGAGTGTGACAAACATACAAAAGAAGTAGAGGAAAATGACGATAGTAAGGATGAGGAGAGAAAAGGCAGCTGTTCCCAGTTGCAGTTCAGGCACAGTTATGAGCATGACATCGATGAATCATCCTATTTACAATTCTACTATGCATAAGAACAGGTTAATCTCCCACCTCTGGGAATGGCCTAAAGACAGTTCAGTCAGTAGCACCGCTCCGGGGGGTAAGTGTAAATTCATGGAAATATCAGCACAGCTGATTCAAGAAACACGTACCTGGTAGAGATAGAGCAAACGTTTCAGACACTCCAGTAAATGTTGTTTGTTTATCACAGGGTCAAACGATGAAATGTCCGCGTCTCTTAGTCTGTGGGGAACAAAAGAGACAGATGTGTGTGTGTGTGAGTGTGTGTGTGTATGTGTGTGTGTATGTGTGTGTGTATGTGTGTGAGAGAGAGAGAGAGAGAGAGAGTGAGAGAGAGAGAGAGAAGAGAGAGAGAGTGTTGTGTACACATGAGTAAGAAAGTTGTACACCGTTGTACATGTATATATAGGCCCTATCATTGAAAATGAAAGTACTGAGCGTAGTTCTGTGTTGAACCTGAGTACTTGTAAATGAATGGTCTGGTATATTCACCCAAAGTTTCCTTCATGGATCAAATAAGATCGTCTCATCTCATCGCTTCTCTTATCTCATCTTACACCCCATCTCATCTCATCTGATCTCATGCTCTGACCTATACGCGTCATACAAATAAAAGCACACAATCTACTTTACTTAATCTCATCTCAACTTATTGGCGTCTGTTGTTTAGCGGTCAGGCACTTCGTCGTCACACACAGGAGACCTGAGTTTGATTCCCCCGAGTCAGGAGAAAATTTTTCTTGAGTATTTCCGTCTTTCAGCTGGGATGTTGCATCCCTCTCAGCCTGGGTTGGCCCTGACACTACAGGCAAGGTCGGAAACCCGCTTTCTAATTGATCTAAACTCGATGGGGGCATAAAAAAATACCTACATTAAAGAAAATAAACAATTTTTTTTCATCTGATCTGATCTGATCTAATGTTGTTGTAAGCGATCCAGTAGCATCTGAGCATTAAAAAAAAATTCTTCTGCATGATGCCATTCTGTAATAGCTGCATGTCTGCTCTAATTGTTGTCTTGAGGAGTAGAGGCAATTAGATGTGTGGGGTAGCTTGGGAAGAAAACATCCCCTCAGATCGGTTAGTTTTCTAGAGAAGAACAGACGGCTTTACTCCAATTCGGTTTAGATGTTGATTGAAGGGCGATCTGATCTAATCTAATCTGTAAATCTGATCTGAAGTGATGGGCTGACCTGTATGCGGCGTACAGATGGAAGCGGACAATCTGCTCCAGGAGCTGGATGGCGTCCGGGCCGGAGATGCCCTGGATGACCATGTCCTGCCGCACTGACCGCAGACGGTCAAACACAAACTCGTACACGCTGCTCCAGGCTGGGTGGTCCAGGGGCACGATTCTGAGATAGGAACAAAGAAAATTGGTCGCTTGCTATCCCGAAAAAAATGCTGTTTTGAGAAAATCGAAGGTAAAGTTTTTGCCTCTTGTTCAGTTTCTTTAAAAGACAAGGAGAGTTTTTTCTATAACCAAACAAATATACACACCGATGAAACCAAACTTCTCCTATAGGAAGGGCAATGCCCACTTTTGGTGTAGGTCAAGATTTCTGGAAACCCCCGAAATCTCAGTTAGCCCACTTGTCCTTAAAAGCCACCATATTAAATCTAAAGGCACGATATACGATATACCAAGGAGATGCACAGTAGTGAGCGACCAGCTGTGGCATATTGTTCAAAATTTGTGATATTGTTCTGTATTGTAGTCAAGACGAGCTGTAAATTAAGTAGAGTGCAGGACAACTTTTCTATCTTCTCTCATCATTAAAATCAGAACTTTATTTTTCTTTGAGGGTGGGTGGCCATGTTGAACAATTTTCAAAAACCAGGCTTACAATGATGCCGAGCACACATATGTGTCACGACGTGGTGGAATCAGAGGCTCGTCAATCTTTGTATGGAGGCATTGGTATCATCGCAAAACTTGTTCATTTATTTTGCTGTTGAAGAAAACCAAATCCATCTATCTAAAATCAAATCGGGATATTAGCGATTAAAGGAGGTGGGTATAACGTCGCCAGTTAACAAGAAAATGACTGCCAAAGTTTCATGACATCCAAAGCTTGAAAATTTTAAATCCTTTGATCAACCTTTTCCGTAAAATCCACTAAGAGACGTGTTTGTAAATTGACCTTTAAGATGTTGAGCCAAAAAAAATCATTCGGAAAAAATTGTGGTTATTATGAAAACAAACACGAACAAAAAGTGTCTGCCAAAACAAAATCCCACACCATACATTTTTCATGTACTTCACCAATTGAAAAAACTCAGAGACAAAAGATAACATCCTCCTTCTTATCACGCCAATATTCGAACTGGAGACATTTGAGCACTCACTTCTCAAATAAATAGGTCGTCGTCTCTTTCAGAACCGGGGCGGGCCGTAGGTCAGCGGGCTCCGAATCGTGTCGTCCAGCCGCAGGACGGGAGAACTCTTTCACGGTCGTCCCAGGATCGGCTTTTCTGAGAACCAAACAGAGCAAGCGTACTGAGATTCAAAGTCCGAAAAATGATATTTCGTAAACATAGAAAAAGAACCGTATCCTCACCTTTCACCAGCTTAAGATGTCTCCCTACTTAAGACAGAAATCAAAAAGAATATATATATAGAAACAACATGGAAAAACGTACACTGTTAGCACAGTATATGTTTTCTTCCCATTAACCAAATCAATAACTTGAGAAGACAAATTCTGAAGAAAAAATGAGGAATGTTTTCTATCCAAAACGACTTTTAAAAATTATGTTTATAATTAAGGGGTGCACATTCCCCCCCCTCCCCACCCCTAGAATTTTAATGAAGGAAAAAAAGAAAAGAATATTTTAAGGGACAACATTCATCTTTTATATGTAAATAAGTTTAATTCCACTCCATAAGAATAACTCAAAATAAAGGAGGCACACACGTCGCAGGTGTTATTCTGTATCCGAAAAACTTAAAAATTTTTCAAAGCGCAAAAAAAAAAAAAAAATCTACAACAAAACACAAAAAAACTCTGATTTTTATGAAACAATGAGAGGAGACACAAAAGTAAGCATACTATACAACAACACTTTAAACTATCTAGTTTATTATACATGGCGACTCCTGATGGTAGACTAAAAAGAGAGATGAATGACCAAGTTCTTACTGTTATACTATGGTTAATAGTACAGCACCGTCAATACCAGTTTGATATAAATATATATATATATATATAATTATATATATATACCAGTTTGATATAAATTTTATACAGGGTTGGTGATTTTTTTTTTTCCCATAAAAATCCAAAAAATCGATTTTTTAAATTTAAATCATGATTTTTTAAATTTAAATCAGATTTTTTTTGGGGGTTTAAAATGTCGACACAGTTTGGGATTTTTGGTTGCTAAAAGTATGTTCTTTCAGTGCAAAATGCATTGTCTTTATTTTAACTAATGATTAAATTAAGCAACCTCAAAAGAAAGCCTTAATCTGCTATATAATAGTATATATATATATAGACAAAAAATGAAGAAAATGTCAGTCTAAAAGGAAGGGGTGGGGGGGGGGGGGGTAATTATGCATAGATAAACTTGCATTTTATTACAGTGTGTGTGTGTGTGTGCACACGCTTGTGTGTTTGTCTAAAAAGAAAAAGAAAATGTTAATTTCAATCATGAAAAAAAAGTAAATTGAATGCTGTATTATTTTACAGTGACAGGGGGGAAAGCAGACTTTTAAGCATGATTTTATTAGTCTACTAAACCTTATATACTGTTTTATAAAACCAAGGAAAGGAATTCTGAATATTTAAAGATGTAAAAACAGAATACATTTTTTTTAAGTGATTTAAATCACTGAGTTTTATTTTTAAAATCAAGTTGATTAAAAATTTTTTAAACCCTGATTTCAATTATGAAAAAAAAGTCAATTGAATACTGTATTATTTTACAGTGACAGGGGGGAAAGCAGACTTTTAAGCATGATTATATTAGTCTACTAAACCTTATATGTTTAATAAAACCAAGGAAAGGAATTCTGAATGTTCAAATATGTAAAAACTGAATACATTTGTTAAAAAGTTATTTAAATCACTGATTTTTATTTTAAAAATCAAGTTGATTGAAATATTTAAAAAATCAACTGATTTAAATCAACCCAGCTCTGATTTCAATTTTATGAAAAAAAAAGTAAATTGAATACTGTATTATTTTACAGTGAAAGGTGGGAAAGCAGACTTTTAAACATGATTCTATTAGTCTACTTAACCTTATATCTGTTTTATGAAACCAAGGAAGGGAATTCTGAATGTTGAAATATGTAAAAACTGAATAAAAATAAATTTTTAAAAAAAGTGATTTAAATCACTGATTTTTATTTTAAAAATCAAGTTGATTTAAATTTAAAAAATCAACTGATTTAAATCAACCCAACCCTGATTTTATATAAATATATATATATATATACATTATTATGTGAGTGTGCGTATGTCTGTGTGTGTGTGTAAACATCCAAAGGACAAATGCCCTGGCCTCAAAAACCTGAGGAGTCGACTTCTGTCCCCTCAGCCCACCACAGACAGTATTTTCTACTTCGCAGCTCACCTGAATTTCTGGGGCCCACTCTCACCGATGCAGCTCTGCATTTCAAGAGGGTGAAGCAATCCTTCTCTTTCCCGCCTAAAAAAAGAAAAGCATTCCATGCTAAAGTCAGGAAAGTTGATGACTTTAGTGAAGACAGGCAGAGGAGAAGAACGGTGTTTTCATTTCCCTTCACATAAAGGACGTAAGGTATTTTTGTGTAAAGACACTTTTTGGGAGAACAGCCAGTTGTCCTACAGAAACATTGTAGAGTTGTTATTTTCCTGGAGCTTCAAAGAACCTGTAAATCATACGACATTACTCACTGGACCTTCGGAAAAACTGTTGTACAGTGGTTTGCTTATTTTAGAGATGTTTGTTTGTGGTGGCTAGTTGAAAACAATTATTTACCAGATAGGTGGTCCAGGTCATGAAGTAGAAATAGATGAAAGTTTAGTAGCCAGGAGAGAAAACAACGTAGGGAGGTAGTAGAACAGAGGTGGGTTTTTGGTGGGGTGGATAGGGCAACAAACAAAGGGTTTTTAGAAATTGTTCCCGACAGAACAGCAGCAACTCTTTTAAATATTATCCAGAACTGCATTGCACCCAGTACTATAATCCATAGTGAAGTGATGGCTTTGCTGCGTACAACATTATATATTGTAAATATTCCTGTAAACCCCCCATATGTGCATTTGACCCTGATTCATGTTCAACAGCATTTCGTTGACCCAGTGACAGGTGCATGCACCAACCGAGTAGAGGGTTACTGGCAAAAGTATGGGTCAATTTTTAAAATTCACCAAAATTCACAAACACTTAACGTATTCCAAATCCAATATTCAATATTAATTTCCCACAGTGGATCCACTTGCTTTCATCATGTGGGGAAAAGCATGGCTTTCGCTTCATAACTTTGGGTAGGGTGATTAAAAAAAAAAAATCCTTTTAAAACTGACGGGCAGTAAATCGTCACAGACTTTTATCCATACCGAGCGACCATTCCAACAAACACAATAAAGAAGACACCTAACCCCAAAGGCTAGATCTAACCCTATCCCTCTATTCTGCTGTTTCTTAGTGGTCTCTCGTTACGGAAATCCTCCCAGACCCACTGAGTCAGGTAGGCTATTGAAGGCGGAGACTCACATCATTCGTTCATGAACAGGACACATGAACTGGCAGGTTCCAGTGACAACAGCCTCCGTTGACTCCATCGGAGCCGAAGTGTGTCACTAACAAACAACAACAACAAAAAACACTGCGTGCGTGCCCCTCGGCGGAGGCGTCGCTGGCAGACGAGCAGACGACTTTCGACTTTCGGTTTCTTTCTCTGCAACCTTCTATCCGGTGCCCAGATTTTTTCAACGTTTCTACTCGGAAAATGATGAACCAAGACCAGGGACCTTTCATTTTTTAATAATATTATTATTATTACAATGATACACGTATTTCCTTTATTATTATAATTTGATTTTTTTTAAAAACATGACCTTGATCGCTAGGATCTGCCTGCAGAATCGTCAGTAATCGTATTATTATTATTATTATTATTATTTAGAATTTTGAAAAGATCCGACAGTGGTATAGGATCTTTGGTCTGAGGGTGTGGTATAGGTCTGAGACATTTCATTTTCAATATTATGTACTTTGAAGATCATGTTTATTATATATGTACCGTACTGTCGTGTACTTCAAACTTCAAATTTAGTAACAAATGGATCTCAATAGGAATTTAAATTACTAGATATCTAGATTTATTGATTTGATTTTAATTTGTTATGACAAGTGAACCCGATCAGCACAATTTACCCATGCGTGTGTGTGTATGTGTGTGTGGGGAGGGGTGTGAGTGAGTGTGTGTGTGTGTGTGTGTGTGTGTGAGAGAGAGAGAGAGAGAGAGAAAGAGAGATAAAGAGAGAGAGAGAGAGAGAGAGAGAGAGAGAGAGAGAGAGAGAGAGAGAGATAGTGTGTGAGTGGTGTGTGTGTGAGCGTGTGTGTAAATGTGTGTGCGTGTTTGAAAGAGAGAGAGAGAGAATGAGAGATAGAGATAGAGAGAGAGAGAGAGAGAGAGAGAGAGAGAGAGAGAGAGAGAGAGAGAGAGAGAGAGAGAGAGAGAGAGAGACACACACAGAGAGAGAGAGACAGATAAAGACAATAGATATTTGATAAGAATGAAGGAGAGAGAGAAAACCACACCAGAGCACCTGCCGACCACTCGCTCATGAGACTCAAAGAAATAACAGGAGGAAAGAAAAGAAACAGGGACGTACAAGTGGCGCCCTCCAACAACCCGTGTTTTAACAATATTTTAGTAAGAGTTTTACGACACTTACAACACAATAAGATTGTAATAAGTGCCGAAGAATAGAGCTGTCTTGCAAGTAACAAACACAAAAAAGGAGGGGAGATAAAGGCGATAGACGTTTGATAGAAAAGAAAAACAAACCACACCAGAGCACCTGCCAACCACGCACTAGTAAATACTTTTATCAATTGGTTTGTTGAGTGAACAAAGGCATGTTGAAACAAAAACAGTCAAAATATAGGGGAAGAAACAAAACAGAAACATCAGGGAAAAAGAAAAGAAGTTGGACCTACAAGTGGTGCCCTCCAACTATATATAATATGTATTAACTGGGACACAATACAATTCCAACCAATCAACGAACAAATTCCAAGAAACGCGGCAGAGGTAAAGTGTCTGATCAACGGTTTAATAATTGAACCACCACAAACCCACAGAGAACAAGACAGCTGTCATGTAAAATACACACACATTTTTTTCCGTCTGAAACGAACAGAAGATATCCAAAGTAACTTTCCGACGAAGGCGAGGGAAAGTGAGAGAAAGAGAAAACTCCACTCAAACTGGAAAGTGGAGGAACGAGAGAAAAACCACAGTTAAAACTATTATTACAATTTCTGTCTGATTTACAATACAAGATTGTAACAAAATAATGAAACAGAGAGACTGGGCTAATTTTATAATAACGACACATCCTGACACATTCAGAACAATGATGATGATGACGATGACGATGAATTGAGAGATGAGGAGACTATCCCAGCTGTACGGTCACAGCCAAGACTATCCCAGCTGCAAGGTCACAGACGTGAGTATCCCAGCAGCAAGGTCACGGCTGAGACTATCCCAGCTGCAAGGTCACAGCCGAGAGTATCCCAGCTGCAAGGTTATGCGACTTATCACCAAGTTATCATTCCACACAGCATTCATTCAACCCAGGTTAATCCGACATCCACTCTCCAGGTCACACGACATACAACAATCCAATCCAATCCGCGTCATGTGACGCACGATCCAGGTCCGACTGCTACAATCACAATCCAGGCAGCCTTGCCATATCCAATCAAGATCCAGGCCTTGCGATATCCAATCCAGAACAAACGATATCAAATCCGGTTCGTGCGACATCTACTCTCATCACAGTAGTGACTAAAAAACTACGAAGTGATACCGTCAGTCGTACCGGTACACATTTGATTACGGGTGAGGGTGAGGGGAGGGGCTGCGACGGTGGTTGTCTTCTTCTTCTTCTTCTTTCCAAGCACACGTGTTGTTGTTGAATTTACACACACAGAAAAATAGAATTAATAAGTAATCAACAAGAGTCAAGGGGAGGGAACAGTTCTAGCGTGTGCGTTAGTTATTCCCCTTTGACGAGACTGGAGACGGCGTTGCTGGCTTTCTCCGAGTACTCTCCCGTAATCTCCGGCAGTTGTGACGCTGTGCCAAAAATAGTCTTCATACCTGTCCAGGGAAAAATGTGGAAAGTTACTAGTGTTACAAGTCAAATATAATCTGTTACAGCGCGGCGAAATCAGGCGCTCCTCAATTTTTGGACATGTGGAGTTATTGGTATCATCTTAAAGGTTGTTCATTTGTCTTGCTTTTGATGAAATAGATATCCATCTGTCTTGAAGAGAACTCAAGATATTTGCGATAGAAGGAAGTGAGGTCCCCTGGTTTCAGTAGTGAAGTTAGCGAGAAAATGGCTGCCAAAGTTAGGCAACTTCAATGGCTAAAGAGTTTTGAAAACAGAAGAAAAAAAACATATTTTGAGCCTTTAATCAATGTTCTTCTGTAAAATTCACATGGAAATAAGTTTTTATATGAATTTTAAAAAGAGGTTGAACCAAAATGAAAAAATTTGATAAAAATGTCCAAACTGGCAGTAAAATGCGTTTCCTCGGTTTCATTATTTTGATGAGCGCCTGATTTCAGTTCAAATTCTAAATCTTTTAGGAAAGCAAGAGAAGAAAATAAATAAGGTACCAGGTACAATTTTAAAAAGAATAATTTTAACAGTTTTTCTCTCTCTTTCCCCGAAGAATAATTATTTCATAGATAATAGCATAGATAGTTTTTTTCCATTTATTGCCTTTGCAAACGGTCCTTCAGCCAGCCTGGCTTTTCTCTAATTTGCCATGTCCTACAATACAAAACAGGCACAATGATTCTTAAAAACGGAATATTTTTTATCCTTTGAGAAAATAAGAAAAAAAAAAGTATTTAAAAATCAGTAATATGTAGACTTTGGTGCAAAGAAGCATAGTGTATGGCCTTAAAAAAACAACAACAACCCAACCCC
>NW_004797802.1:31254-41444 GCF_000002075.1 Aplysia californica
CCTACCAAAAAAACCCCCCAAAAGCAAAAAACAAAAAACCCAAGCCCAAACAACCCCCACACAAAACTGCATTTTATAAAATATTTTATTCAGAAAAAGATCGTCATAAAGAAAAACTGTAAAAAAATCTTACTTGACTAAAGACAAAGCCATGATACAAAGTTGACAGATCCTCCTTTCTGACACTCGAAATCTGTGAAACAAAAAATGGAAGAAAAACCCGGTCAAATTCAAGATTATTAAAATGACATTCAGCATTTCTCACACAACACCACCACAATTGTCAAGCTACATGGGTACAATAGAAAACAAATTTATACGCTTTCTAAAACAGAAAGAATATACACGGTAATATAATATAAATAATTTCAGGAAGTCAATACCTGCCTACTCCAGCTTGTGGTCGCAAAAACAAAGTCAAGGTCACGTCAGCACATTTTATCCACCCACGGTCAAGAAAAAGAATATAAAGCATGGGAGCTACTGTGGAGACACTGTCTGCCCCCAGTTTACTATATATACCTTGTTCACTTTTTCCTATTGGCGTTAATAAAAAAGGATAACAATAATCTCACATGGTTTAATTTGCTCAGGTCTGCATGCTGGCCGGTCTAAAAGTTGGAATTACCAACAGAATCGAAAAGCCCACCATATAATGATTATGAAGGCCCCTGCAAAATATTTTCTAAGAGTGAAACCACAACACTACATTCTTCTTCTCTCCCTCACTCACCACAGTTTTATATCTTTTGCCGACGGGTCAGCTGATGCACTGGAGCTAGAGGGTTGTAACTTGCTCCTCTGCGAGGATTATTATTGGACTGTAACAAAAGTGAAAGAATAAAAATGTACCATCAGAGGATTGGAATTTCTAAAATGTAACTCTTTTTATTAGCCAGAAAAGATTTTCCTAAACAACCAGAAATAAATCGTGGCTGTAATTCTCAGAATTCGCGAAGATTTTTATATATTACAAACAATCTATGGATTTAGACCTATCTCATTCACCATACAAAAAATTAACAATCAGCAACCTGAAGTATGAAGGAAGCACGAAAAGAGAAATTGAAGGCAGAAAAGCAGAAGAGGCATATTGTAGAAGGATTTCATTAATATTTCTGAGTGTGCGAAAAATGACTCGCTAAAATTGTCGATGATTCAACGTGCTGCTACCATTTTAAAAAATGCCTTCTAGGACTTTGCGAATTCTCGCAAAGAAAGGAAATAACTTGAACAGCATTATAAAGATGGATTTGGAGGACTGGACAGATTTACGTGTGTATTAAAACTAACTTTTGTATCGGCCAGACCGATACCCTCCGTGTCATTGCCATTTACCCGCATCCGCCAGAACGACACAGAGCGCGTCATTTTCATCTCCCTTAATTTTATATACACATGTTTTCATCCAGTCGTACAAAAATCCATGTGCTATGGTCCATGCAACCATTTCAATATGTACAGTCACCTACCACCTACCTGAGGCATAGATTATGTCTATTAGAATTTTATTTTAAGAAGAGTGAAATACTAGAGGTAGACTTAAAATTACAAGGAAAACAGAAAGTATTTACACTGCACATGGACAAACAAGTACATGAACTGACTTGATCCAAAATATTATTTAATACAAGTGTAAGTTCATTTTTTATTTCTTTACTCCTCTGCCCTTTACTAGATCAACACCAGAATACAGGCCAGCTGATGCAACTATAATTGTCTCTAGCTCTAGCACCCAAAAAAGGGATTCAAGTAAGATGATGTAACTAGCTAACTAGGCGGTGCCCATCCATTTGAGGTTCGGTTTCGTTTTAGTGCTCACTATAACTAAAACAATTGCCCAAAAGTTCACCTGATACGCAGCCTTGAATTTGAAAACAAACGTGGTTGTTCAAAATCAAAAGGTCATCATCAGTTTTGTCGGTTTCATCAGTTTCACTGACAGCAAGAGCAAGTCTCTCCCGTGGAAAACAATACGGATGGCCTCAAACCGAAAAAAAACAACCAACGAACCTAACTGAACCGATGATGCCAAAGGCTACAGGGTACCCGGTTTAGATCTTGCCTAGAGCTGACGTGAGACTTCTCCAGTGTGAGCTCAAGAGGATAGGGTCTGAGTCTGACTCTGAGTCTGAGGGTACCGGTACATATAGAGTAAAGTACTGTGTCTGTACTGTAAAGGACACACTCCCATACGATCATTATCATCAACAACAACATGGATTGTGGTTTTCGTTCAATCAATAAACAGTTGGTATGGTTTACAGTTAACACCAAACATACATTAGAAGCATTGCATACGTATTTGAACACAAAAACAATCACAAAACAACTGTTTTCCTTACGCTGTGAGAGAGGTCACAATCTCCCCCTGTTGTTCGTTACAGGGATTTTTTGAGTTTCTTGAACCGGGAACACAAAAGAGTTACATGACGGTTACGAAAAGTTGACACTATGTCGTGAAAAAAACCCAAAACAACTAGGCTAAACTTTTGAAATTTGCCTCCAAAATGTAACAAATTCAATACAGACTGATTTTTTGTCTGAAAAATAAAGGATCAAGTTATCTTTGGATAGTTTAATTTAAATGCAATTTGAATAGAAGGGCTTTTACTGCTGCCGAAAATTAGTAGTCTTAGTAGCTAAATTTGTTTACATTTTTCACAACATGGCGGAGAGTGGCAGACGATCAAATTCCAGGGGAAGCTTTGTGAGTCTTTTTTCCTTCCCACCCCTCTCTCTCTCTCTCTCTCTCTCTCTCTCTCTCTCTCTCTCTCTCTCTCTCTCTCTCTCTCTCTCTCTCTCTCTCTCTCTCTCTCTCTCTCTCTCTCCTTCTTCTTTCTCTGTCAGTCTCTCTCTCTGTCTCTCTCTCTGTCTCTCTCTCTCATTTCTCCGGACTCCAGTGTCTCTTCCCTCGATCCAAATTTCGCTGTCTTCTTTACTTTTGGCTTTTAGTCTGTAGATTCTAGACTTTATTTTATTTTATTTAGATCTAGATCTATTAGTCTTTCTTTTACTTTTGTGACAATGTTAGTGTTTCCTTTACTCTTGATGTATCCCTCTTTACATTAGTATTGGGTCCATTCGTCATAGCTGCTTTTGCTGTTCCTTCTGACAACAATTGCAAAGGCAAAGGCAAAAGGTTCCGACTCCTGTCATCGTGGGTCAGCATGAGCTGTTGATTGCCACCATGAAATGGCCTTGCACTAGATTTAGTCTAGATCTAGATCTATATTTTGTACTGTTTTGTAAAGCTGTTTATATACTTTTTAATGATTTTGATTAGCATTCCGACCAACTTGGATAAATTGACTTGATTCAATAATTTTAAGGTCCTGTATGCTACATGCATGGGGATATGGGTTAAATATAGATCTATGGGAATTGTTATGAATTCGAAAGCCCAATAAAACTCCTTTCTAAATTTTAATCAAATTTACTAGATTCCAGATCTACTTGCTAGATTAGACTAAGCATTATTATAAACTTAAAAAATTGCCTTGAAATCTGATATATTGACTTCAAAATGCAAGACTATTCCTCAATGTCTTCACATTGAAAAAATGCTTTATTTCGTGCCAACAATATCTGGAGAAAATTTAAAAGAAATGAGTTTCCCTTCCATTTCAACTTTTCTTCGTCTTAAATAGTTGAAATCAGATCAAAAGCATTCCCAATCAATTAAAATACGATTTGCCCCAACATTAATTGTTGAATTTTAAAATTGTAGCATTCGTGGCAGCTCTCTTGTTGGACCTCTCTTGAAAATTCGGAATTATTTTACTTTCACTCTTCTTTCAAGCCAGCACATTTCTTGTTATTTTTATTCATGATACATAATATATCCATCGCAAATTGAATAGTTTTTAATTAAAAGATTTGTCGGTTTTTATTTGAACTATCTATAGATATTACACTATATATAAGGGTAAATGCTATTAAATTTTAGTGCACCCCCCACCCCGAGGTTACAAAAATGAATGTCTTGGGGGATAACAGGTGGGCACCCCGCCCCTCCTAAAACTGTAATTATTCTCCATAATTTTTTATCTTTTGCACATGTAAAACATTTGAAATTTTCTCGAAAATAATTCATATGTGACAGTTTAAAGTGGCCATGATGTGTGTGATCTACAGCAAAAAAAAACCTGCCCAGGTTTTACCCTCAAAGTCAAAAGCAGTACATCTGTGTGTAGGAGTGAAAATAAAGTTTACTGAAATTCTATAATTCCCCAGACAAAATTTGGAGCTTCGAACCCTCAGAATGATGCGTCACCTTCCCCTGCTCGGCAGCCGTCTGATATACTGAGCAGGGAGGAAGAATACAAGTAAGCACGTGGTACATTGTTAGCTTTTTGAAGGGATACAAGATAAGATAAAATAAGATAAGATAGATAATATTTTAAAGTATTATCCCATAGGGAAATTTTTCTTGGCTGTACATTCGATTCTTTACTGTCAAACATCTGTCATCCTTATCTGTCTGTTCCTTCTTTTTTGTGTGTATGTTACTCTCTTGTAATTGTAACACCTCTAATCTTCAACACTCATATGACCTAATTGTGTTGCAAGTGCTGTAAAACGTTTACAAAAACAAAAACTAAAAGCAGTTTTCCCTGAAAATTGTCTCATGATGAAGAGATTCATGTCAATGCTGTTGATCAAAACGTGTAACGATGAGGCAGAATGTCAGGCACTCCTCAGTTTTTGGCCATATGGAGTCATTAGTGTAATCTTGAAAGCTTGTTTATTTGTCTTGTTTTTGATGAAGAAATAACCTTTTATCTTTAATAGAAGTTGAGATATTTGTGAATGAAAGAGGTGGTGGCACCTGGTGTCAGAGGTGAAATTATCTAGAAAATGGCCACCAAAGTTTGATGGCTTCTAAAGTTTGCTTGTCCTTGAAAACTGCACATTTTCTGAAAAATGTTTATTAAAAGGAGAACAAATGTAAATTTTTAGTTTTCAAGGACTCAAGCTATTGAAGTTATCAAACTTTGGCGACCATTTTCTCACTAATTTTACCTCTGAAACCAATCAACCCCACTTCCTTCAATTACAAATATCTCAACTTCCATTCTAGAGAGATGGATTGAAAAAAATTGAAAGCAAGGTAAATAAATATAAGCTTTCAGATGATACCAATGACTCCACATACCCAAAAATTAAAGAAATTGACGAGTGTGCCTGATTCCACCGCTTCATGACCTGTATATATATCAAATTATAATGTATTTTACTGACTGTAAACTTGAGTTAATGACTAACGCACTGTAAATGTCTTCTGCACAGACGGCTAAATGCGGAGCTGGAGAAAAAGACTGCCTCGCTTGTGCAGGAGGCTGAGATGGTCATGGTAAGACAAGATGGACGTCGTGTTTTGTTCCTTCTCAAGTCGTATGCTTGATGAAAAAAACAAAAACTTGTTATCTACTCAGATCAGTGTCTTGTAGATTTGTTTCTGATATAAGATCCCTCGATTCCATACAGATGTTAGCTATAGCTTGTTCACAATCATCTGTCGGCATTAAAAATATTCTAGCTGTTTTATTAACTTTCCTACGCCCACGAAACTTTGCATGCAACTTCTGCAAGCTCGCAACCAAACAGAAATATTATTTAAAAAATATATCTTGATCCAGCTATTTAAAAAGTTTCTCTATTTGGGCCCTGTATTAAAAACCACTCTTTGGGTGCATACATAGGATCACTAAAATAAATTACTTATTATAAGCTAGCCTACAAATTGCTTATTTTGAGACAGCGACATCACCCTGCCCCGACCTTTCAATGTCAGCTTATAGACATCATTCCTCAATTGTCTAGACTTCTCCTCGTGAGGCTTGAAAAATAATCACCCGTCTTTTGGACAGTGTTTTTAGACATACTTTGAAGAGTCGTGTTCAAGAAAATATGTCAATTTTGAAATGTTTTAGGTGTGTGCTGTATGTCCCCTATTATTTTTTTGACCCTCTTGGCTAACATCTAAGAAAACGTGTCGGAACCTTACTTCACAGCTACCTTTATGAATGGGCTTTTACATTCTGTTGATCATCCAACTTTTAGAACTGTATCAATAGGTCTGAAAAGATTAGACAGACCGATCTGATTTTATCTTGTTTTAACCGTGGTCAGATGAAAGTGAATCAGGTTTAGTTGTTTCAGGGACTGCCTAACTTTTATACTTTGGTGGAAAAATGAAGTTGGCTGGAGAATATTTTTTTGTTGACTGAGAGAAGAAGTATTGGTCTGAGCATTGCTGTATTTTATCTGTTTCTTTATGTGCATTTTTCTGTCCGTTGAGCAATTTTTATTGAATTTTCCTTTTTTAAAAAAGATTTTTGGCTCGACATCTTTTATGTCCATTTAAAAACACATTTTTGTGTGGATTTTACGGAAAAACATTGATCAAAGGCACAACAAAAAGTATTTTGCTGTTTTTGAGGACACTCAAGCTGTGAATAAAATTGCCAAACTAATCTCACCTCTGACACCACGCGACCCCCACCTCCTTCAATTGCAAATATCTTGACGTTTATTCAAGTTAGATAAGGAATTTGGTTTTTTTATTTTGTATTCCAAGCTAGACAAATGAACGAGCTTTAATTAAGATGATACCAGAAATTTTAACTCCACAGGCCCAAAAATTGAGGAGCACCTGATTCCACAACGTCCTGACTCTCATTTTCCACTGCATCTTAACTCATGATTTTATTTTATTTTTGTTTTGGGTTTTTTTCCCAGAGAGAGCAGGAGAATGTTTTGTCCAAGTCTCGCTATCTGGACAACATCAACACGGAGGATTTCCTCGAGTAAGCTTCTCGTCCCTAGCTGTTTGGTATAGGTTCAACCCTACAGACCAGAACTCATATATTATAGTCATAGTCATTTAATGTTTTAGTTTAGTTTATCAACATTTGGAAAAAATGAAAATCAAGTATTTTGTAGAGTTTGGTGAAGCGCATTATTTACAATCATTTACCATAATCTACTGTCAGTTTTATTATTTACAATTATTATTTACAGTCATTTACCATAATCTACTGTCAGTTTTATTGTTTACAATTATTATTTACAGTCATTTACCATAATCTACTGTCAGATTTATTGTTTACAATTATTATTTACAGTCATTTACCGTTATCCACTATCATTTGTGATCATTTACAATTTTTATTTTTTTATTTACTATCATTTACCACTATCTACTACCCCTTGTGGTCATTTATAATCATTTCCAATAATTTCCCACCATTTCCCATCATTTCCGATCTTTTCCAATCACTTACAATCATTTCCAATCCCTATCACAGAGAACTAGAGGATGGTGGCTCAGCTGGTACTAGCAAAAGGAGAACGCCGCATGTAAGTCTGTCTGTCTGTCTGTCTGTCTGTCTGTCTGTCTGTCTGTCTGTCTGTCTGTCTGTATGTCTGTCTGTCTGTCTGTCTGTATGTCTGTCTGTCTGTCTGTCTGTCTATCTGTCTATCTGTCTGTCTGTCTACCAATCTGTATAATTTTTTTAACACTGTAAGAATGTGACTGTATGTCTGTCTGTCTGTCTGTTTGTCTCTCTTTCAGTTTCTCTGTGTTGCCTTCTAAAAGTGTGAATTATGTATAACTCTCTCTTTCTTTCTGTCTGTCTGTATTGCCATCTAACAGTGTGAATATCTAACTGTTTTAAATTACTTAAATCGTGTCAAACATTCTACTTGAGTTCAACAACCACTCCTTGACTTCTATCTCTACCCCCCATCCACCCCCACCCCCCCATCTCCTCCCCACCCCACCATTCCCCCCCCCCCCCTGCCACTCCACACCCCACCAACCCCCCAACCCAGGAAGATGTCCGCCCCCCATCAAAGAACAGCCGACCGGGCTCAGCGAAAAAACCTCCGTCTGCTGGGTGAGATTTTATCTGCCTATTTATCTGTCTGTCTGTTTGTTTGTTGGTTCCATTGGCTGTCTGTTTCTTTTAGTTTTAGTAAGAGTTTTACTGCTCTTGCAACACGATAAGGTCATATAAGTGCTAAAGATTAGAGGAATTACAAGAGAGTAACAAACACGAAAAAGAAGGATGGGAGATAAAGACGATAGATGTTTGATAGGAAAGCAGAAGCAAACCACACCAGAGCACCCGCCAACTACCCACGTCTGTTTGTTTACGTGTTGGTTCCATTGTCTGTCTGTCTGTCTGTGGTCCCGTTTGGTTTCAGCGGGTGGTTGGAGGGTACTGCATGCTGGCAAGCATTTCAACTCTGCAGTTAGCTGACAAAACGCCTTTCGCCAACATTTTTTATTTGCTAAATCGTAAGCCTGATCAGAGTGAAACTGTGATTAGTTTTTGAATAAAAGAGTTAGAATTCAAATTTCGAAATCACTCTTTTTTTAAATGGTTACGCTGACAACCCCCCCCCCCCCCCCCCCACCTCTTTTTCTCGCTACTGCTGTGAAGAAAAAAAAGGCGTTTTGTCAGCGTACGCTTGACAGAACTGGCCGTAGCCCAGAAAGCAAAATGTTTCAGGGGAGAGAACAAAAAAACTTACATTCTTTCAAAAAGTTTACATAAGTTATTTCTCTTTTCTCACAGTTTTCAACTTTGAACTTTTGAATTTTAATTAAATACGTCTTGATAACATGTAGCCGGTACTACGGATTGAAAAACTTACGAAAAAAAAGTTGTCAAAATGTTGAGCTTAGTACGTACGTGTGTGGACAAATGGTCGACGTAGTGCAAGTTTCTGGGTTCTTTCTTTTCCTCTACAGTGTGGGAGTGGTTGGAAGGTGTCACTGGTAAGTCCTACTTCTTTACTTTCCCTCTGTTGTTTCGGTCTGTCTCTGTGGGTGGTTGGAGGGTGACACTTGTAGGTCCTACCTCTTTACTTTCCCCTCTGTCTGTCTTACTTTTTCCCAGCACTAAATGACCATTATTGTGTCGATGTGCTTCTCTTTACTCAAACAAACAAACAAACAGACAAACAAACAAACAAACAAACCATACGGTGGTAAGCTGGAGAGTTTACTCAAACAAAACAATCAAACATATTTTCAGAAAGAAAGAAAATCCGGAAGGCCTAAATGACCATTATTGTGTCGACGTGCTTCTCTTTACTCAGACAAAACAAACCATACATTGGTAAGCTTGAGAGCTTACTAAAAAAATATTTAAAAATTATATATTTTCAGAAAAAAGAAATCCAAAACGCCCAGCTCAGCGGCGGAGGATGTGGCAGTGGCAGACGACACGTTCATGACGTCACTGTACCAGCAGTTTAGCGACATGTCGTCGCGCTACGACACCACGGGCGAGGGAGGGGAGCTGGGAGGTTTTGGCGGTGCTGATGTTGGCGGTGATGATGATGAGGATGATGATGATGTTTTACCACAGGCTGCTGCTGATATGGGCTCAGGTGTGTTTGTGTTGTTGTTGTTGGTGGTGGTGGTGGTGGTGGTAGTGGTGGTGGTGATGCTGTGGTTGTGGATGTTGGGGGTGTTGAGGAGGAGGATGATGATGATGTTTTACCACAGGCTGCTGCTGATATGGGCTCAGGTATGTGTGTGTTGTTGTTGTTGTTGTTGGTGGTGGTGATGGTGTTTGTTGTTGTTGTTGTTGTTGTTGGCGGTTGTGAGGAGGAGAAGGAGGAGGATGTTTTTCCACAGGCTGCTGCTGATATGAATTCAGGTGTGTGTTGTTGTTGTTGTTGTTGGTGGTGGTGGTGGTAGTGGTGTTGTTGTTGTTGTTGGTGGTGTTGTTTTTGCTGTTGTTGTGGTTATTGTTGTTTTGTTGTTGTTGTTTTATTGTTATAATTATATTTGTTCTGTCTGTTGTTGTCATTGTTACCGAAGATAGAGTTATTGATCTAGATATTATAATTTACTTTCTTCTCCTTTTTCCGTTCTCTTTTTTCGTTCCCTCCTCTGTTGTTTTCTTCCCCCAACACCTCATCCCCCTCCTGTCTAAGACAAGTACTTTTCTCCTAGACAACAGTTGGCCGTCTTAGACAATGTTGACTGTTCTTTCACTACAGGTCTCTGCAAACTGAGACAATTTGTACCACTATAGATCATAACAGCTCTTTTTCTGTCTTCCCTCCCTTTGCTCCCTCCTCTCCCACCTCCCTACTACCTCCCTTCCTCCTTCCTTCCCCTCCGCTCCCTCTTTCCCATACCCTCCACCTTCCGACCCTCCATC
>NW_004797802.1:41760-44703 GCF_000002075.1 Aplysia californica
CCCCCCCCCCCCCCCTCCCAGGGCAGTGCTACTGATTGAAGTGTCTTTAGATCATTCCTAAAGGGGGGATATTAACAACATTTTCTTTTGCACAGTAAAGTTGTAAATGTGCTGATTTATCAATGTCATGCTCATACTGTGCCGGAACAACATAGGGGAACTGCTGCTTTTTCTTTCCTCATCCTTACTATCGTCACTTTTCCTCTACTTCTTTTGTATGTTTGTTACTCTCTTGTGACCTGCTATTTCCGGGGTGCCTTGATAGTCGAAGCAGACTTTGTGCCGTTGAGGCTAGAGAGGTGAGCAGAGTAAGCCTTATTCCACGTTTGGACTTCTCTGTTGACATCCACCCCTTGGCGCTCATATATGCAGTTGCGAGCGCCGTAAACCCTTACTAAAACTTTTAAAAAGTGGTCAGCTTGCCTCACTTGTTGTCATGAAGTTGTGCATTCAGGGGTTCGAGCCTCTGGGCCGATGTTGTGTCTTTGGGAAGGACATTTTACTCAGATTTAACAATAATAATAATAATAATAGTAATAGTTATAATAATAATGAAAATAATAATAGTATTGATAGTAATAATAATATTAATAATAATGATAATGATAATAGTAATGATGAGAGTAATTATAAAATAATAATAATAATAATAATAATAATAATAATAATAATAATAATAATATGATAGTAGTAATAATAATAGTTATAATAATAATAATAATAATATTGATGGTAATAATAACAATAATAAAGATAATATTTACTATAAGAATAATAGCAATAATAAAGATAATATTTATTATAATATTATTATTATAGTAATAATAATAATGATAATAATAATAGTAATGGTGATAGTAATTGTAGTGAAAATGTTAATGATAATAATAATAATAATAATAATAATAATAATAATAATAATAATAATATAATAATAATAATGATTATGATGATAATAATAATAGTAATAGTAATAATAATATTGATAAATAATAATAGTAATAATAATAATAGTAATAATGATAATAATAATAATGATAATGGTGATAGTAATGATAATAAAAATATAAATGATAATAATGATAATATAATAATGATATTAATTATAGTAATAATTATAGTAATAATAATAATAATAATAATAATAATAATAATAATAATGGTAATTATAATAATAATTATCCCTGACGGGATTCAAACCAAGACCTTACGGTTGCGAGTCGGAGAGCCTAAATACTAGGCCACTGACGCTCAGATGGGAATGGGTACCCAGTGGTAGACAGTCAAAGACTGCATTCGTAACCGTGAGGTTGTGGGTTAAGGGGTTCGAGCCTCAGGCCCAACGATGTGTCCTTGGGGAAAGGTACTTTACACGGTTTTCCCCAATTGGCTCTGCCCTTTTTCAGAGACGGATGTTAAATCTGAGGTCCGGCCTCTTAAATAACCTAATGCTATAGTGCTGATAGGGAGGGGCATTAAACCTGTATCATATCTATTTTGCCTCAGGCCCAACGTTGTGTCCTTGGGAAAGGCGCTTTACACGAATTTTCCTCACTTCACCCAGGTGGGAATGGGTGCCCGCTCATAGGCAGCAAAAGATCTTATCACTATGTTAATGTTTTAGCAACTGTGCCTGTAAAATGGCAGCTTGCACTGTATGCTTCCCAGAAAGTTGAGATTGTTTCGAAATGCTATCAGGTCTGGTGGCATGGAATAACATCAATAACACCCAGTCAGGATAAGGAAAGGAGAAAAGTGTTTGTTCGTCTCCTATACCCTGATCCAGGGTGAGAAAGACGATGATGATGATGATGATGATGATGATGATGGTGAAGGTGATGATGATGATGATGAGATCTGCTGGGGTAATAATATACAATGTAAATCGCATAGAGCTTGCTGTTGACCGGGAATTTGCACTACAGATGCACATTCTAATTATTAGTATTATTTATTATTATTTTCCTCGTAGGTTTGCTTTCTCAGGTCTGCTGGGGTAATGATATATATATATATATAGATTATAAAGTGCATAGAGCTTGCTGTTTAGCTGGAATTTGCACTATATAAATGCTTATCATTATTATTATTATTATTATTATTATTATTATTATTATTATTATTATTATTGTTGTTATTATAATACTTATTATTATTATCATCATTATTATTATTATTTTCCTCACTGGTTAGCTTTTCCATGAGGATCAGTATGAGTGGAATTTTCATTATCATCATTATTATTATTATTATTATTATTATTATTATTATTATTATTATTATTATTTCAATGTTTATGTTTCATAACTCATTTGGGTAGGGGAAATACTATAAGGATGTGAGCCCAAAGGGGAAATAATGTGTGATATAGTGGGAGGTTTGAGCATTTAAATAGTTACAATTCTTGACATAAACTATTGACCCTCATTTTAATATGGCAAAAACAGAGATTTCTAAAACTCTTTGTGTTGTGTGTTGAGGAAAAAAAACCTTTTGTTCGTTTGTTGATAAAAAGCTGTGGGTAGTTGGTGGCTGCTCTGATGTCGTTTGCTCCTTCTTTCCTAACAAACACCTATCATCTTTATCTCTCCTCCTTCTTTCCTATCAAACGCCTATCATCTTTATCTCTCCTCCTTCTTTCCTATCGAACACCTATCATCTGTATCTCTCCTCCTTCTTTCCTATCAAACACCTATCATCTGTATCTCTCCTCCTTCTTTCCTATCAAACACCTATCATCTTTATCTCTCCTCTTTATTTTTCTGTGTTTGTTACTCTCTTGTAACACCTCTAATCTTCGGACAACTTATATGACCTAAATGTGTTGCAAGTGCCGTAAAACTCTTACTACAACAAAAACCGTTTTGTTTGTGTGTTAAGGATGAGGAAAACCGAGGGCTGGGTCAGAAGGTGAAGGACGCGGAGGAGGAGAGGAATCGTCTG
>NW_004797802.1:45852-48019 GCF_000002075.1 Aplysia californica
TTGTTGTTGGTGGTGGTGGTGGTGTTGTGGTTGTTGTTGGGGATGGTGTTGTTGCTTTTGCACGGTGAGAGTGGTTTTGGGGGGGGAGGGTGACTGGTAGGTTGTACCTTTTAACTATCCCTTTCTGTCTTCTTTCTGTCTATCTTGCTTTTATTCCCAGCACTAAATGACAGTAATATATAGATCTAGATCTAAGTTGTGTTGATGTGTTTAAAAAAAAATCAAACTAAAGTGGAAAGCAACTGGCCACCCTACCACAATATGCCGAAGGCTCAGGAAGTTGTCTCACTGACTAAGCAATCCCCAATGTCCGGATCGGATGGATCGGATGCGGGAACAACTTTACTTTACTTTTATTGACATTTCTGGGGTTTTTAATGACCTTGACTTTTCTGTTTATTTTTTTCGGTCTCAAAATTAACATCTCTGTGTTGTTTATGGCCTTGAGATTTCTGTTTATTTTATGGCGGTGACGTTTCTGTTTTTAATGGCCTTTACATAATTTCTGGGGTTTTTAAATGGCCTTGACATTTCTGTGTATTTTTTCCACACCTCAACAGGAAGTGGAGCAGATGAAGAGGAGCCAGAAGCAGCAACAGACGTCTCAGTCGGCCACAGAAGTACGGCTAAACCGAGCGCTGGAGGATATAGAGAGATACAGGGAGCAGTTACAGAGGACCAAGTCTGCCTCTAAGGTGAGGGGAGGGGAGGGGAGGAAGCGGAAAACATCGACAGATTTTAGATTTTTAAACCATTTTGACTTCTTACTGTAAGACTCCGTACACATACGCTGTTTTAAAAAGTGACATATGAAAGGCCAATTTGTTGCGGTCTATTTGTTGACTTTTGTCAAGTCTAGTAAGTGACCATAATTCAGAACCTGTCCATGGGTGGCTGGCAGGTGCTCTAGTGTGATTTGCTCCATCTTTCCTATCAAACTCAAACATCTATCGTCCTTATCTCTCCTCCTCCTTTCCTATCAAACATCTATCGTCCTTATCTCTCCTCCTTATCTCTTATCCTTCTTTTTTGTGCTTGTTACTCACTTGTAACACCTCTATTCTTCAGCACTTATATGACCTTATTGTATTGCAAATGCCGTAAGACTCTTACTAAATAAAAAACCTCATCTTTTTTGTGTCTTTTTCTCTCTTGTAGCACCTGTAATCTTCGGCACTTATATGACCTAATTGTGTTGCAAGTGCCGTAAAACTCTTACTAAAAAAAAAAAAAGAAACTAGTACTAAAACTAAAGACCCTGTGCTTAGTGACCACCTGTCTATAATGGTCACTTTTCTTTGTGGTCTTGAGAGATCGCTATAGACTGGATATCGACTTCTTTCCTATCATCTCTATCTCTCCTCCTTTTTTTGTGTTTGTTACTCTCTTGTAACACCTCTAATCTTCGACACATATATGACCTTATTGTGTTGCAAGTGCCACAAAACTCTTACAAAAACAGATATATCGTAAATTAATTACACTCTCTTTCCTATCAAATTTATCTACTTTATCTCGCCTTCTTTTTTGTGTTCGACACTCTCTCGTAACACCCTTTATTTTCACCACTTAAATATAAATATGACCTTATTGTGTTGCAAGTGCCTTAAAACTATTACAGTGGGTTGTTGGCGGGTGCTCTGGCGTGGTTTTCTCCTTCTTTCCTATCAACAAACACCTATCGTCCTTATATCTCCTCCTTACCTCTCCTCTTTTTTGTGTTTGTTGCTCTCTTGTAATCCATCTAATCTTCAGCACTTATATGACCTTATTGCGTTGCAAGTGCCGTAAAACTCTTACTAAAACTAAAAAAACTTAACTGTTACAAAACTTTAAAAAATAAACTGTTACAAAAACTATTTTAAAAAAAAAACTCTTACAAAATCTAAAAAAAACTAAACTCTTACAAAATCAGAAAAAAAACCCTATAAACTCTTACTAAAACTAAAACAACTAAAGTGTTCCAAACCCCTGTTCCCCAGGACCACAGTGACGCAGACAAGCATCGAGTAGAACAGTTACTGGCTCAGAACAAACGGCTGGAGAAACAGAAGAGTGAGCTCATGGCTGGCTTCAGGAAGCAGATGAAGCTCATTGATATACTCAAGAGGCAGAAGGTGAATTGTGTTTGTTTGTTTGTGTGTCTGTGTGTGTGTGTGTGTGTGTG
>NW_004797802.1:48216-49912 GCF_000002075.1 Aplysia californica
TGTGTGTGTGTGTGTGTGTGTGTGTGTGTGTGTGTGTGTGTGTGTGTGTGTCTGTTTAGATGAAGCTCATTGATATTCTCAAGAGGCAGAAGGTAGAGTGTGTGTGTGTTTGTGTGTGTGTTTTTGTGTGTATTTGTGTATGTGTGTTGTTGTGTGTGTGTGTACATGTGTAGGTACCACAAGTGAAATTTTTGTTTGAAGAATACCATAACAAAACTATAATTTCCATATATTGTACTCAGTGAAACAAGAACTATAAATAAAAGATTGATCAAAATCCATCAACAAACACCTGAGATATGATGTTTCAAATATTTATTGGACTTGTAAAAATCGTGACTTGTGCGCAAATGGCTCACAATGCTGTTTCAAGGTCACACTACGTGAAAAACGTGGTTGAAAGTCAAAAAGTTTTAGAACTACATATTCTTAGACAAAAACACATAAATTAGGGTAAAAGAAATTAAAATATAATTGGTGTAGCTATTGTAGTGATTATAGTAGTTCACAACCGAAAGGAAACATGAAAATTAATGTAGTTTAGAAATGGATGTGAATGGCTTGGATCCGAACCCTCCTAAAATTACCTAAATAAATTGTGTTGATGGAGGTGTGATATAATTACAATCGGTTTATTGATCTCTCCTCCAAGATGTATATCGTGTCACGACGCCGTGGAATCAGGCGCTCGTCAGTTTTTGGACATGTGGATTTATTGTTGTCATCTTAAAGCTTGTTCATTTGCCTGTCTGTCGATGAAAAAAATACAGTACCAATCTATCTTGAATAGAAGTCTAGATATTTGCAATCTAAAGGAGTGGGGGTCGGGTCGCCTGGTTTCGGAGGTAAAATTAGCGAGAAAATGGCCGCCAAAGTTTGGTAACTGAGAGTCCTTGGGAACTTAAAATTTACATTTTTTGTGCCTTTAATTAATATTTTTCAGTAAAATCCATACAAAAATGTGTTTTTAAATGGACATCAAGGTGTTGTGCCGAAAAAAGGAAACTAGAAAAAAACTGCCTATTGGCCTAAAAAACATGAGGATTTCTTTGATTTCATTAGTTTGACAAGCGCCCGATTTCACCACGATGCCTCACATATATATAGGCCTATATATATAATATATATATAAGACATGGAAACAGCCTGCCTCTGAAAATTATCTAAATTGCCAATCGGGGTAGAGAACATTAGAATTCAATCTCTCCTCCCTTGGTGCATTTTAAATCAGCTTGCATCCTAGATTTGTCTAAATTGTGTTGATGGGAGCTTGAAACATTCGCGTTTAGTCTCTAACCCTAAATGCCTTCTGTATTGAGGCTGCGTGCCCCCCCCCCCCCCAAGATGATCTAAACTGTGTCAAGTAGGGCGTAAAATACTCAAAATCAATCTATCCTGTAATGATACACTTCTTTTCTTTTATCTCTTGTTTGTTTTGGTAAGTGTTTTACGGCGCTCGCTACTGCATAAAGTCATTATATGAGCGTGCGGGACACAGAAAACATTTATTGAGTTGGTAGGAAATTTTGGATTTTTCACGGGTGGCGACGGAAGCCTACCCTTATCGATTTTAGACCACCAAGGGATCTTTAAACGTGCGCAACTTGCATAGGAGATCTCCGGGATTTTTCACCCTTGTCCCAGAAGGCTAGGTGTAGATTTTTTCTACCATAAGATCTCTGTCCCCCAAGATCAT
>NW_004797802.1:52163-53935 GCF_000002075.1 Aplysia californica
TTAAAATTGGAATTAAACTTTTAAATTACAACAAGACATTTCATGTCATTTCTTAAAACAATTTTTGCTCCTACTCTTCCAGCTCAAAATACACCACATCCTAAAAATAGTAACAAACACGCTATAATTCAACATTAATGTCCCAACCAGCAATGGTAAAAAATATTTTGTTATGCTTTTCAGAACGGTGTCTGTCTGTACTGCTGTTACACCACGATATGCCGCTCTCTAAACATAGTCAAAAATGTGCTGTATGTAATAAAAAATGTGAAATCTTCACTCTGGCATTTTGGAGGATGTTTTTTTATTATTGTCTCAAACAGACTACAAGTGAATCGTTTTGTTTCTGTAACCCGCGATCTTCCGATCTAAGAAGAGAAACTGGAACATCTCATTTACCCGGTACAAAAATCTGATCTAGCTTTTTCAAAGTCTCAAAAAGAAAACTTGCATGTGTGTGTAAATACATGTACATATTGTATCCGTAGTACCCGTACACGGTAGATGTACAGGTATACATATACATGTACGGTACATGTGAAGGTATAGGTCTTCGGTGCACTTATACGGTTTACGTGTACGATATTTGTAGCCGCACACATATACCGTACATGTGCACCGCACACGTATACAGTACACATGCTCCGTATATACGGTGCACATGTACGGTATACGTGTACAGTGCAGGTGTGCGGTATACGTGTACGGTGCACATGTACGGTATCCCTGTACAGTGCAGGTGTACGGTATATGTGTACACCGTACACGTATACCGAACACGTGCACCGTAATGTATACCGTACATGTGCACCGTGCGGTATACGTGAACAGTGCAGGTATACGTGTACGGTGCACATGTACGGTATACGTGTACAGTGCACGTGCACCGTACACGTATACCCTATACCGTACATGTGCACCGTACACATACACCGTATACGTATACCGTACATGTGCACCGTGCGGTATACGTGAACAGTGCAGGTATATGTATACCGTACACGTGCACCATACACATATACCGTACACGTGCACCGTACACGCACACCATACATGTGCACCGTACACGTATACCGTACACATGCACCTACACGTACACCGTACACGTATACCGTACACGTGCGGTATACGTGTACGGTGCACGTGTACAGTGCACGTGTGCGGTATACATGTACGGTGCAGGTATATGTGTACAGTGCAGGTATACGTGTACGGTGAACATGTACGGTATACGTGTACAGTGCACGTGCACTTTACACGGTGCATGTTCACCTACATGTATACGGTACACGTGCACCGTACACGTATACGTTACACGTGCACCGTAGACGTACACCGTAGACGTGCACCGTACACGTATACCGTACACGTGCACCGTACACGTATACCGTACACGTGCACCGTACACGTATACCGTACACGTATACTGTATATGTATACTGTACATGTGCACCGTGCACGTATACCGTACACGTGCACCGTACACGTATACCCTACACGTGCACCGTACATGTATACCGTACATGTATACCGTACACGTGCACCGTGCGGTATACGTGAACGATGCAAAAGTACGGTATACATGTACGGTGCACTTGTACGGTACACGTATACCGTACACCTGCACCGTACACGTATATATTACACGTGCACCGTACACGTATACTGCACACTTCCTCTACGCCCGTGCACCGCACACGTATACCGTCCATGTGCACCGTACATGATATTCATGTACGTCGCAGGTGTATAGCAAACGCGTACAGTGAAAG
>NW_004797802.1:59035-61467 GCF_000002075.1 Aplysia californica
GCACTCGGAAACAATCTCTACTTCCTGGGAAACATACGTCACACGTTTGGTTTTAAATTCTGGGGACTGACGTCTGATTGGTTCTCCCGACTTTCGAGTAAAAAGGAAAAACAAAAGAAAAGGTCAGCTGGTCCCCGAGGAAACTGTCCCTAAATGTTGTTGTCATCTGTCAGCAAAACTCTCACTGCACCAAGCTTTTATATCATTTATAAGAAAACTTATTATCGAAAATAATTATATTAATAATAATGATAACACAAATAATAATAATAATAAAACTGTCCCTAAAGGTTGTCGTCATCATTTGTCCAAAAGAAAACTTACCGAAAATAATAATAGTAATAATTTAAAAAACATAAATAATAATAATATTAATAATGATAACGATGATAATAATAATAATAATATTATTAAAAACAATAATAATAATAATAAAAATATCATTAATAGTAATAATACTAATAACATTTATCATAATAGTTATATAATAATAATACCATTTGGGCACTCTCTTTGTTCATTTGCTGACAGGGTTGTTCGGTAAAAAAAAAGTTAAACAATGTACAAATTAATATTTTTATGTATACCTGCGTGTGTTTTTACGGTCCTGTACAGCCCAGAAAAATTTCCCTCTGGGATAATAAAGTATATCTTATCTTATCTTATCTTATAGAAATGTGTACCATGACAGTGTCGCGCATTCTTTGATTGAAACACGACGCAACGCCACTCTAGGTGTGAATTGACAGACTCCGCACACAACGCCACTTTAGGTGCTGAATGGTTAAAGTTAAAGCAACAAAAAAGATCCAAGACCCAGCTCACCATGTAAAGGAAAAAAATAGGGAAATTCCGATATGGGTATGGTAGCCTACAGGAGGAAAATGGTTTTGTCAGAAAATGTCTTATTTTAAAAAAATATTTCAGTTATAATTCCCACTTTGTTCCCTTTGTATGTTTCCCCACTTGCTATCATAACTGTAAAATTGTAAAAGACGTAGCATAGCTGTAAAATATAACCATGGACAACATTTTACCAATTTCATGTAAATACTTGCCATTTTTCTAAAAGAGTCAAAGATATATATATAAACCTCTATAAAACATAATCCGGGATGCCACTTGCTGTTCTTCTAAAAGTGTCGAAGACAAATTTTATAAATAAAAAGTACCCATTGCAATCATCGAGGTTATTTTTGTGGAAAATGAAAACCAAACAAGAAACAAGCATCCAGAACATTTTTCACAAAAACAAAAATTCCTGGTCTCATCCCAAATCCTGCGTCGCGAACGTCGTGAATCTCTCATCCAATCCCATGTCGCGACTCCTGCCTCATCCAACCACGCGCCGTGAATCACTCAGAAATCCTTCGTCGTTACTCTCGCCATGTCGAGAATCGCCCATCCAATCCCGCGTCACACGACGAGCGTTGTTTGTAAATCATTCAGAAATCCTCGTCGTTGCTCTCCCCGGCGGCGCCCGGCGACCTTGGCGTGTGACCTCCGACCTCCTCCTCCTCTTCCCCGTCGGCGTGGTCACTCAGGTAGGACGAGGGTTCCTCATAGCTGTCCCCCGCCACCACCGCCCCACTCACCACCTGGCCACGCTCCACGCCTGATCGCTCCGCTGGGCTCGGACGCTCCTTCTGGACACAGAGAACAGAGAAAAACAATTTTTTTTAAAACAAAATATTTTATCTGGACAGACAGTGAACAAAACAGAACAGTTTGTTAAACAAATTATCTTTCTGGACACTGATAGAGAAAAAACCAAAACTATATAAAGAAAAGAAAAAAAATCTTTCTAGACACAGAGGACAAAACAAAATTAGAAAAAAAAATTGGACACGGAACAGAATAAAACAATTTAAAAACAAAATATCTTTCTGTACACACACAGGGAAAAAAACAACAACAAAATTATCTTTCGGGACAGAGACAGAGAAAAAAACAAATCAATTTTTTTTTAAAAACCAACAAAATTACACACAGACAGACAGACAGACAGACAAATCCTCACCTGACTAGAGTGACCGGCGGCGTCCAGAGAACCTCGGGTCTCCTTGACTAGTCGCGTGTACAGCTCGTCTGCTTCCATCTTGGCCAGCTCTGGGGACACACGCACAGAAGACACACTGTTGTACACACACGCACGGAATACACACTGTTGTACACACACAAACGGAATACACACTGGTGTACACACAGGCACACAATACACACTGTTGGACACTCACACGACATGCTGTTTTTATACACATACACAAAAAATTTATATTTTATAAAACACACATTCTTTTTCTCGATCTATCTTCTCACACGGGTACCCATTTCTCCCTCCGCCTCACTCCCTTTATCTCCCTCCCCCCCCTCCCCCCAACTCCTTTACTCTTCCCCCCTTCTTTCTCTATCTGTCCCTTTATCTCTCTCTC
>NW_004797802.1:63265-64527 GCF_000002075.1 Aplysia californica
ACTCACCTGCATCACCCTGTGATCAGCCTGTGCCCTCGCCAATCTTTCCTCCCTCAAATGACGTCGCATCTGTTCCAGTTCAACCTGGATTGTCATACGAAGAAAATGAAGTTTAAAAATAGTTCATTTAAAAAATATAAAAAATAAATTATGAAAAAAAAAGAGAAAATACGCAGGGGAAAAAAAGACAAAAAAGTACATAGGAAAAATACACCAAAAAATATACAGAAAGGAAAAATATACAGAAAGGAAAAATATACAGAAAGGAAAAATACAGATGAAAAAAGAAAAAAAAAACAGGAAAAAAAATTAAAGTAAAAAGAGATAGATCTAAATAAAACAGGGTGGGGGAGAGACAGAAAAAAGAGAATAGGAAGAGAAAACATAGATCTACTATTGGAAAAAAACAAAGGAAAATATGTGTATTTGAAAAATATAGGAGGGCAAAATACAGAGAAATACTCTCTTTCTCTCTCTCTCTCACACACACACACACACATTCCCCCACACACCTACCTTAACATCCTTCTGGTTATTCAAATCCAGCGACAAATGACTCTCCTCCAACTTCCTCATAGCTGCATCAGCTTCCGCTCGGATTCGAACCAGCTTCCCCGATCCACCACTACCACCACCGTACTCCCCCGTCACCACCACATCGGCCACCGCTGATGTAGTCGCTGTCATGCTGTCGTCATCATCATCATCATCGTCGTGGTGGTTGTTGTAGTCTGCTAGCAAGTGTTTGCCGCTCCCGCTGGTGACAAGGATAGAGGAGGAGGTCGCGTCTACTGACTGGTCGTTGACGAACTTGGACACTTCTGGGGGGTGACCTCTGGGGAGGTCATTGGATCAGAATAAAATACAACCAGATCAGATCAGATCATATCAGATATGATCAGATCAGATCATACAAGATACGATCAGATCAGATCATATAAGATTTGATCAGATCAGATCATACAAGATACGATCAGATCAGACCATACAAAATATGATCAGATCAGATCATATAATATACGATCAAACTAGATTTTAGGATGATATAAGACAAGATAAAATCAGAAAAGATGATATAATATCTACAACAATATCAGATACTGATAAATTAGACAAGATCAGATTATAAAACAATATGTTACATGACCAGATCAAATAATAAAGTACATGTATAAGCCTAGGCCTATACAAGACACAGTCTGATTAATTAAGATGATAATATTTACGATAAGGTATGGTCAAATCTTCCCCCCCCCCCCCCC
>NW_004797802.1:64661-66037 GCF_000002075.1 Aplysia californica
ACCCCCCCCCCCCCCCCCACATCTCTCTCTCCCTCGCTCTTTCTCTCTCTCATACACACACACACATTCACACACACAGACACCAACAGAGACTCACACACACAAACACAGTAACACACACACACAAACATACACACACACACAGACACAAGCACACATACACACACACACACACCTGAACCTATTGGCCCGTAGAGCAGTCCTCCAGGGCAGTCCTGGACTCCGCAGGACGTCAGCTCGTCTGGTCACTCCACCGGTCACTCTGGGACGTCGCCGGCTACTGGGCTGGCTCACCTGGGGGGGAGTGGGGGGTAGATGGATGATGGTTTAGTTTTGTTTTTGTAAGAGTTTCACGGCACTTGTAACACAATAAGGTCATATAAGTGCTGAAGATTAGAGGTGTTACAAGAGAGTAACAAACACAAAAAGAAGGAAGGGAGATAAAGACAGTAGATTTTTTAATAGAAAATCACACTAGAGCACCCGCCAACCACCCACTTTGTAAGAGTTTTACGACACTTGCAACACAATTACAGAGCGGTCAAAAATTCGTGGCGTAACGTATCCTAAAATATATCTCTTTAACGGGAGAATCAATGTCACCTATACTTTGCACTTAATCACATTTTCCCCACAACAACTGAGGCTCAATTAAAACAATTTACTTCACAAATATATATATTATATATATATATAATATATAATATTCTATAAATCTCATTCACACGAAAAATGGGATTGTTCATAGCACTTCCCCCTTCTCACACACATTTTGCATACGCATATGGCCTACGTCACAGTTCACCAATGACACTTTATACTCAGTAAAAACGGGGTTAATTTTTTGTTGTAATACACACATAGATCTACATGTACATGGCACATTTCGTCATAATAATGTTGCAGCTTTTCTGGTTCATCGGTTGTACAATTTGTTAGAAATAAATTTGTAATTGTAATACAAGCCATTATAAATTTGTGATACAGCTTATATTAGTAATAAAATCTATAATAAATGTGCAATACCGACGTAGATCCAGATAGGGCCAGGTATAGAGATAGGCATGAAATGAACGACATAGCACAAAAAAGGGAAGTAACACAGCAGAAACTGTTAATGATGTTCCAATTACACGGTTATGTCCCTTTACACTATAATATTAATTCAGAAAATTTTATGTAAGATTAAAATTTATTCACTTTTGTCCGTCTGTGTAAAAGAAAATTCTTGTTCATTTATTAATAGAATCTAGACTATACCTATGCCCACAAAACTTTGTACGGCACCTCTGTCAGCCAGCGAACAAACAAAAACATAAAACAGGTGGTGGGGGTGCAGTCAAAAAGTCATCATTCAAAATGAAATGAAAACAATT
>NW_004797802.1:70898-72383 GCF_000002075.1 Aplysia californica
CTACTACTACTACTACTACTACTACTACTACTACTACTACTACTACTACTACTTCTACTAAAAATAATAATAATGATTTTTATAACCCCCCCCCCACCATAATCCCCTGTACAATAGAGTTCTAAATGCTTTGTAATGTTACAAATAATAAATAACATTTGTACCCCATCACACCATAGAACACTCAGAAACATTCTCAGCTTCCCAGGCAACATAGAGACAGCGCAAGCAGTCGATTTGGCGCTCAGACACTACCTAACTGACAAGTTCTTTCACTGTTCATAGCTGGGTACCCATTCCCACCTTGGTAGGGGGTGAGGAAAATTTGCCTTACCCAAAGATACAACGTCTGGCCCCTGACGGGATTCAAACCCACGACTATTCTCTTAAGACAAAATACATGCTACGAACGTGCATAGTTACAAACACACTTAAATGCTACGTCAAAAGCAGATTTTGACACTGTCACAATTCCACCGGTACAGAATAATGATATTATAGTGTCTGCCATATCATCGTTTCATTGCTAAAGAATAGGCCTATAATATTATAAGCTACACGTAATGTGCGTGTGTGTGTGTGTGTGTGTGTGTATGTGTGTGTGTGTGTATGTGTGTGTGTGTATGTGTGTGTATGTGTGTGTGTATGTTTGTGTGTACATGTGTGTGTGTGTGTGTCTCGTATTGGTTCATTGCTACAGAATATTATGTGCACGTGCGTGTGTGTGTGTGTTGTATTGGTTCTATTGCTACGGGTATAGCATTTACGATGCTTTGGTTCACGTTCTTTGTCCAGTGACAATGGTGTTTATTTAAGATTGATGACGCACGACGGGGAAAAGTAGATTGCAGAGATTACAAAGAGAGGGTCCAAGCTGTGCAATCTGTTTTAACATCGTGTATTGTCAGGTGTTGAACATATCCCGCTAAAATACTTATGCTACAAGCTCGAAAAGCATGTGCTTTTTGCCACAACGAAAATTATTTTTTATTTATTACGATCTCAGTAATCGTGTCTGTACCACCTGCGTATCTATGCTTCCCTGCTGTCTGCGTCTCTTGTTTTATGAGATTGGTGTAAATTTATGCGTGCTTGCCCATGTTTATGGTGTGCCTTGCAGGTATATATGTGTTTGTTTGTGTGTGTGTGTGTGTGTGTGTGTGTGTGTGTGTGTGTGTGTGTGTGTGTAGGGGGGGGCGTGTGTGAGTGTGTTTGTCTTTTAGTGTCACGACGCAGTGGTATCATGCGCTCGTCAATTTTTGGGCATATGGAGTTATTGGTATCGTCTTTAAGAAATGTGTTTTGTAATGGGCATGAAAGATGATAAACCAAAAAACGAAAATTCGAAAAAAAAAAAATCACAAACCTGTGGTAAAATACCATTTTCTTCACTTTGATTATTTTGACGAGCGTCTGATTTCACAACGCTGCCTCACCTGAGTATGGTGTGGACGTGGCTGTTTGTGTGTGACTGTGTGTGTGTGG
>NW_004797802.1:72555-74006 GCF_000002075.1 Aplysia californica
TTTGTTTGTTTGTTTGTTTGTTTGTTTGTTTGTTTGTTTGTTTGTTTGTTTGTTTCTTTGTACGTTTGTTTGTTTGTTTGTTTGTTTGTTTGTCTGTGAGTTTATTTGTTTGTTCGTAAAGAAGTAGGTGTGGGTGGGTGGCGGGTGTTCTACTTTGGTTTACTCCTTCTCACCCATCAAATATCTATCGTCTCGATCTCTCATTTCTTTACTTGTTTCTCTCCAGTAACAACTCTAGTCTCCGGCACTTACATATAATAATATGACCAATTTATGTTGAAAGTGCCGTAAAACTCTTGCTAAATCTAAACCAAAACGAAGCAGTTGTTTAGAAGAAGGGAATAAAGCAATGCAGATGGACAGGAACGACAGAGGGACAGTTGGAAAAGAAAAAAAGACTGCTTTTTTTTTAGAAACGAAAAGAAGAGGGGATAATGAAAGAAAGTAAGAAACAAACAAACAAACAAACAAAACAAAACAAAAAGGAAAAAAGGACATTAAGAAAAACCACGAGTGTTGCAATTCTCAGTGTGCAATTGTCTCGAGGAAAGAGCTATATATCAGTATCAGTGCCATGTGTTAGGTGTACAGAACAGAAATCAAGGATTCCATTGATGTCACATAACACACACACACACACACACACACACACACACACACACACACACACACACACACAAACACACACACACACACACACCAATAAGAGAGTTCCTCCTAAGATCCAGAACCACCAGTGTTGTGTTGTATTTAAGAACCTCCAGGAAACTGTGCGCCAGCACTGGACACACACACACACATACACACACACACATACATGCACACACACACACACATGTACACACACACAAACACACACACACAAACCCACCAATGAGAGGGTTCCTCCTAAGGTCCAGAACCACCAGTGTTGTGTTGTATTTGAGAACCTCCAGAAAACTCTGTGCCCCAGCACTGGACACTCCACACGCCTGTAGGTCTAGGGCTGTATGGGGGGGGGGAGGGGGGGTGGAGAGAGAGATATAAACATGATAATGATAATGATAGTGATGATGATGAAGGTGATGATGATGATGATGCTGATGATGATGATGACGGTGATGATGATGATAATGGTGCTGATGATGATAGTGATGATGATGGTGATGATGACAATGATGGTGATGGTGATGATGACGATGATGATAGTGATGATGATGATAGTGGTGGTGGTGGTGGTGGTGGTGGTGATGGTGATGGTGGTGTGATGATGATGATGATAATGATAATATAATGATAATAATAATGATCACGGTTATACATTATTTTTAACACAATATTATGACAAAAAGATGCAATTTCTTTTTCATTAAAAACTAAAGGTAGATTCAATAGATTTTCTTGCTTCTAGTTCAGAGAGGGTGAGAGAGAGAGAGAGGGTGAGAAAGAGAGAGAGAGAGAGAGAGAGAGAG
>NW_004797802.1:74106-75521 GCF_000002075.1 Aplysia californica
TGTGTGTGTGTGTGTGTATGTGTGTGTGTGTGTGTGTGTGTGTATGCGCACGTGCATGCGTGCGTTTGTATATGTCTGAGAGTGTGAGCATTCGTGTATATTCGTGTACTCTGCATCTATGTGTATGTATGTGTATGCACGCTCGCTTATATGTTTAACCTGCGCGAGTTCGGAATGTTTATAACGAATGTTGAGTTCCCCTATGTATTTCACGAAATATCAAAAAAAAATTCTGAAAAATTGAACAAAATATTTCCTTGTTTTTTCTTTATTTTCTGTATCAATCCACCACCACCCCACCCCTTACCCGCCCCCTCCCATAAAAACAC
Source organism: Aplysia californica (assembly GCF_000002075.1). Lineage (NCBI taxonomy): Eukaryota > Metazoa > Mollusca > Gastropoda > Aplysiida > Aplysiidae > Aplysia > Aplysia californica. The sequence goes on from NW_004797802.1 coordinate 74,436, forward strand.
CAACCCAACCCAAACAATACACAACCCAACGATGACCACAACCTCACCATGAACAAAACCATCTAGGCAATTGCCGGCCCAGACGGACTGGACGGGAGACAACCGAGTGGCCTGGAGGTTCCCAAGTACACCGAACAGGTACGTCATTGAAGGCCTCTGCTCGCCGGGGAGTTCATTATAATTACTATAATTACTAGCTAGGCACCCCGTTCGATGAACGGACTCAAAAGAATAGATCATCTAGTCATTGTGGAAGCGGTGCGCACAGCTTGTGAACGGAAGTTTCACTTGTTTATAATGGCGTCCCAAGATTAGATTTAAACGAAACTAAAGAAAAACTGAAAATTAAACTACAGTGACTTAGACTCCTTAATTTAACTGTGTACCCTTTAAATTAATCTGAACCATCGTCAATTTTTTTCAAATTCAAAAGTTAAGTAGTTTGGAAGTTTTTAACGACCAAAGTTGGGAACTTTCACAAATATAATGATAATTTAATATACATTCGTTTTATTCGTTTTATTTTCAAATGCAGGATATTTTTCGCGTCCGTCAACACAATTTAGATCACATAGTCTGCTATGTTAGTCTGCTTGTTAGGGCCAGCCTGGGATGAAAAAGATTTTGATTTAGTATCCCAGAAAAAAGACGGAAATGCTCGATGAAAATTTCTCCCATTCGGGAATCGAATTCGGGTCTCCTGCTTGCGATGACAAAACGCATAACCGTTACGCCTTAACGACACCCTCTCTCTTCTAAATTGACTGTTCCTGTCTTGATGTTCGAGCTTGCTTGAGGAGTGTTTAGCGAGAGAAAATCTTTTTAGCATCTGTCGTACTTATCTCTCCTCTTTGTTGTGATCGTTGTTGTACTCACTCGTAATACCTCTAATCTTCGGTAATTATGTGACCAATGTGTGTTGCTAGTGCCGTGAAACGCTTATAAAAACAAAACAAGAAACGAAAACACCATCTACAAGCATCTCTGTACCAAGGCTAAAACAATACTTTAACTCGGCTGGAGCCTCTATGAATACATGTACATGGTTCTCTATTCCAACCCCCCCACTCTCTCTCTCTCTCTCTC
>NW_004797802.1:75621-77040 GCF_000002075.1 Aplysia californica
CGGCACGGCACGGCACGGCACAGCACAGCACAGCACAGCACAGCATAGCACAGCGTAGCGATAGCATAGCGTAGCGTAGCAAAGCATAGCATAGCATAGCATAGCATAGCATAGCATAGCATAGCATAGCATAGCAACACATAGCACGGCACGACGAGGGAAATAGTTCTTCTTCCACTTCCAGGAAATGATAGTGTGCAAAACTTTTTGGATAACTGTCCCCAAATCTTTCACACCTTTTCCCTTCTTCTCTGCTTGTCAGTTCGCACTGCGTCACACTCGCGCCAAACTGTTCCTTTTGTTTTTATTGTCTCAGGGCGTGGCGCTGTGACATACAAGGGTCCAGCGAGGGTCTCCTGGCCGGTAAGACTTTGGCCATCAAGGACAACTGTGCCGTGGCCGGAGTGCCTATGTCTAACGGCAGTCGTCTGCTAGAGGGCTATGTACCCGACTATGACGCCACGCTGGTCACTCGCATACTGGATGCAGGTAGAGTAATACAGTATGTGATGCAAAAGTATGTAGGTAAGTGTTTTACGCACCCATCGAAACAATTTTGAGAATTTAGGAGGCGGGTTTCGAGCAAGATTTTCAGAGCCAACTCAGGCTGAGAGGGATACAACATCCCAACAGAAAGACCGGGATGCTCAATAAAAATTTATCCCTACTTGGGGATGGAACTCGAGTCATACGAACTGGCGAACTCACACGTCGTATGACCTTAAAACACTTACCAAAACAAAAGGCGAACTCGAGTCTCATGCGAGCAACAGCGATGTGCCTAACCGCTACACAGGTACATATTGTGATGTGTCTTGTCAAAATAAGAAGCCTTGCCATTATGTCAATCAACATCGAAACTCATCGAAGCTTTCTTGTTATAATGAAAATAATTGACCACCGACAAGTAGATTGAAATGTATTGACGAAATACTATTTTTTAAATATGACATCATTGAGTGGAACTTGTCCGAAGTCGGCTATTGATGTGTAATGGCGTTATGTCACGGTATTTGGATTATTAGACTTCAACACAGCCCTAAAACTCCATACACCCTGTCATTACAAGAACAACTTGCCTTTGATTGAATGATTGGATGGTTGATTGATTTATTTATTGATTGATTTATTGATTTATTGATTCATTTATTGACTGGCTGATCGATTGATCGATCCATCGATCAATTGATTGATTGATTGATTGATCGATCGATCGACTGGTTGATCGATCGATCGACTGGTTGATCGATTGAGTGAGTGAGTGAGTGAGTGAGTGAGCGAGTGAGCGAGTGAGTGAGTGAGTGAGTGAGTGAGTGAGTCTGTACCTACCCCTCCCCTCCCCACACAAACATGCACAGACACATACTCCCAAACGCACACATACATACATAAACACACACACACACACACACACACACA
>NW_004797802.1:79544-81185 GCF_000002075.1 Aplysia californica
CTCTCTCTCTCTCTCTCTCTCTCTCTCTCTCTCTCTCTCTCTCTGTCTCTCTCTCTCTTTTTTTTTTACTATTCGTATTTCTCAAGTTTCAGTGATTTATTGTTGTTGTTGTAGTTGTTGTTGTTGTTGTTGTTGTCGTTTTTGTTGTTTTTAATTCTGCTCAATGTCAGCTGTTTTATTATGTTAGCTTCTAGGAGACATAATGATATCGAATTATCGGAGAGATTGTTGGTGTTTAGAATTCTGGGAACGTCATAGTTCGATTTGTGCAGAGTTTACCGTCTGCATGTCCCAGAGTTAAAGGTGTGATCTGTCACCTCGGGTTGAGGACTCACATTCCGCAATATCTCCTTTAGCACGTGATTTTATTCACTTTACCGTCTCAATTATAGAAGTAGCGTAGTATACATTAAATATGATCAAGGGCCCATAAGACATTCCCCCGAATTTTCATTTTCTTTTCTCCACCCACTTACCGAGTATCTCTATTTTGGCGTTTTTCTGCTCCCTTTATACAAACGTCCTGCAATCAGAGAAGACTACAGTGAAAATGTTGTGTTACTCCACAGCTTGAGACAGTGAGCGTGGCCGGGAAAACGCTGGGACTCCTGAAGGAAGGCTTTGCTTCTTGTGTAGAAGACAGCCAGAGTTCTGTCAAACAGTTTCTCAACTCTGTCAGCAAAGCTCAGCTCAAAACAACGGACGTGTCGGTCCCACTACATGCTCACGGTAAGATGTAAAAGAGATTTTTCGGGTTTTATTACTTATGTTAGTAGCAGCAGCAGTAGCAGCAGCAGTAGCAGTAGCAGCAGCAGCAGCAGAAGAAGAAAAAACAGCAGTAGAAAGAGCAGTAGCAGTAACAGTAGCAGTCAGTAGAAAATCTTCCAGCATGAAGACTTGTACTTGTACATAACTATCACTGTCTCTCCCAACAGGCCTGTCCGTGTTTATGCCACTCGTTGGGCAAGGGGCACAATCCGCTTTTCAAGACGGAAGTAAGAGTTATGACAAATCTAATATCGTTTGTTTTTTTAACATCACCTCCGACTTACCTTTTCTTCTTTCCCATTTTGTATCTTAAGCATGATCTCTCTCTCTCTCTCTCTCTCTCTCTCTCTCTCTCTCTCTCTCTCTCTCTCTCTCTCCCTCTCCCCCACCCTATGTACATTTTGCACAGTTTTTCAGTCCGAAAAATGTTTTGAGAAAATCAAAGGTAAAGTTTCTGTCCCTTTTTCTGTTTCTTTAAAATGAGTTTTTTCTATAAAATAAATACAGTGGAAACCATTAATAACATGCCCGGTAATAACAGGGATCCGGTAATAACAAGGATTTTTTAAATCCCCGATTTTTCCTACTCTTTGTCTGTATTAAAAGTTATCGGCAATAACAGGGCCTCATCGGAGCCCAACCGGTTATAGTTATAGCAGGGACAAAGGCTCGTTGCCAATGTGTAAAAAGTAAGAGAGAGAGAGACAGAGGGAGAGAGAGAGTAGCTCAGTGATGGAGCAAGCCCATGCAAGCCATGCCACTGCAAGCACACGCAGCGGTGTGCTGCAGACCTCGATCTAGCCCGAAACCTAGCAACACGCACGTGTAATGTGTCTACTGTCACCAGCGCTGTCAAGCGCTAGAGAAAATGCC
>NW_004797802.1:81298-82607 GCF_000002075.1 Aplysia californica
CTGTCTGTCTGTCTGTCTGTCTGTCTGTCTGTCTGTCTGTCTGTCTGTCTGTCTGACAGATAGACATTCGAGATGGTGTCTCATATCGCCTAGGACAAAAGTTTACAAATAGCTGTGATTCCTGCATCTTTGTGAAAGCATACAGTGGTCAATGTTAAGATCATCAGGTGGCAGGGGCTTTCGTGGCCTAAAGGTTAAGGTGTTCGCCTCTCATTCAAAGATCCCAAATCGAATCCGGGTAGCGACGGAAAATTTTTCTTTTTTAAAATTGTCCCCTTTCATTCGCCTCATTTCCTGCTCTCTGGCAATGCTCTGTCGTCTGCTTTCGTCTCCACTTTCTGCCCCCACCCCCTCACCTCCATTGCCTCCTCTTCTTGGCTCCTGACTCTTTCTGTAGCTTCTTTACTGCTGCTCCTTGGCTCCTTCTTACTTTTGTCTTTAAGCCACACCCCTGATCTTCTGGTAGGAAATATCTACAAATAGCCTTCTCAGACAAGGGCGAAAAATGTCGGAGGTCCCGGGTGCAAATTGCGCACGTTAAAGATCCCTTGATTGTCTAAAATCAATAGGAGTAAGCTTCGGCCGCCATCTGGGCAAAATTCAAAATTTTTTACCAACTGAAAATGTTCAATGTGTCCCGCGCGCCATATGCAGTTGTGAACGTCAAAACTCTTACCCAAAAAAACCCCCACCTAAAAACAAAAATACCATCAGGTGGCAGAAGGCGACGTTGACATGGCTATAGCTGCTGACCAGGGCGGTTCGATCCGGATCCCAGCCGCCTGGACCGGATGTGTGGGTCTGAAGCCTACCCTTGGCCTGGTGCCTTACACTGGACTGGTCAGCATCGAGCCCACGGTAGATCACGTGGGACCCATAGCCCGGAACGTGGCGGACTGTGCTCTCCTGCTGGAGGTAGGATCTTCTGAATTATTGGGGCCTTGTCTTTTTGTTTCTGTGTGACTGTTTGTGACTGTATGAACTCTGAATTACAGAGGCCTTGTCTGTTTCTGTAAAGAGATGCACGTCGACATCGTAAAGTTGAGACAGCAAGGCAGAAAGAACGGTAGGAAAAAGGAGTCAGTACACTTATATTATAGAAGGTAAAGGAGGGGGGGGGGGAATGTTAAATTGCTACAGAATTAGCGTTTATGATGTGCTGGTCTACGTCATCACGTTGGTTCTATGATTACAGAATATAGTGTGTTTGTGACATAATTTCTATTGCTGCAGAATATACTACTACTACTACTACTACTACTACTACTACTACTACTACTACTACTACTACTACTACTACTACTACTAC
>NW_004797802.1:87680-89516 GCF_000002075.1 Aplysia californica
TATAGCCTAAGTGACTAAATTTTCGAAAATCACTTTTTGATCGCTTTGAGTAGTACAGCCTTTGATACACCTTATGTTAAAATTCTAAATTTGAACGTTTACTGCAATGTGTTTCAATCCTTCAGTAAATCAATCGCGTATCTCACAATGGTCCCCAATTTCTACGTGATTCAACCGCCCAAGTGCCAGTTTTGCAGCCCGATGGCGAATGGGCAGTTGAATCACGCAGTTTCAGTGACTTGTTGAGAGTGTTCACCTGTCGCGTAGGCGGCGTGACCCACACGACTGTGGCCTTTTTCAAAACAGACTGGAGGGTAACATCAAAACAACCTTTGCTAACTTCGACTCGAATCGAACCCTATCGATAGCCAGAAGATTTTGTCAAGGCAGTTTGCGTAATGTACATGTATCACTAGGTTTGGTAGCGTAGTTAAGAAAGGGCAAGATGGCACCAAAGAATAATTCTGCTAATACTGACTCGACCAAGTCGGTAAGTGTAAGCTGTGACAAAAGCTACTGACGAATGCATTTTTTTAAAAGTCTAAGATTGACACCTTAGGGGCGTTTATTTCACATTTGTTACAACAATTGGAAAATATTTTTGTCACGACTTTTCGCGTTTCGTTATTTACTTTAAGTGTGCGCCCCTTGCTGTGTCTGTCATGAACAATTCTTGAATCATTGATTAGGCTAGTCAATCAGTGCTGGGTAGATGATTCTTAATAACAATTTAATTTGTCACTCCAAAATATAGCAACCTATGAACATATTCGCCCCAAAAATTCTCTCTTCAACAAATCTTCAACTTTAACTCTCGAGATCTACACTTCAATTTTAAACGAATCTCATACATTCCTCCTATATGCAAAACAATGAGTATGTGTACAGCTGCACTCACACAGTGATTATTCGTGGCCGTTGCAAAGACAGTTTACATGACTTGGAGATGGGAGCTCCGCGATTTTTTTTTTTTTTATTACAAGAGAACAGAAGAGGACAAGCAATTGTATGATTAGTAGCTCTTCAACAAACTTGACGAAATTGCTTTCCCATTACTACAGACAGAATACAGGCAAAATCTACCTTGACTGTCACTTTCAAAGCCTCAGAGGCCTTTATAGTATAGAGAGTGCCAAAGAAAATGGAAAGAGTCACACATTGTCCCAGACGACTTTAGAGAGATATTTAAAAAAGATCAACCTGTTGTTGTGTGTGTCGGAAGGATCAATGTGACGTATGAAAGATAGGAGAAAGAATCTAACATGAAGCTTGCGCAGAACCCAGTGGGTGGGACAAGATTATGTCTAGTGTGCAAGGACATGAAGTGGATTCTTTTGTTTGAACGGCGTTGAACGCATTTGCTGCACTATACTTTTACATAACAGGACCACATTAGCTGGTCCTCTCTTACACACACACACACACACACACACACACACACACACACACACAAACACACAATCACTCTAATTTGTGCACACAGACACACATGACGTTTTACTGGCACTAATAAACCGAAACATTCATATTCACTCTAAATCACACACATAATCACACATAGATTCTTACGTGCACACAGACACACATACGTTTTTTCCTCACACAAATAAACAGACACAGACATACACACATTAACTAACAAACACAATCACACATACATTCATACCTGCACACAGACACACATACTCTTTTACTCGTATGCACACAAACTCACAAACATGAAATCAGAAATTGACAGGTACACCATTCACATGCATAACCACAAACAAATATTACGTGGGCCTACAATACACACACACCGACACACACACACAAACACACACACACACACACACA
>NW_004797802.1:89616-119994 GCF_000002075.1 Aplysia californica
ACACACACACACACACACACACACACACCACCCATAGACACACACGCAAACACAGCATGCCTAACTCTATGTCTATTTCCCTCTCTCTTTCTTTCTCCTCCTAGCCTGTGCCCAGCACGTGAAGGGTTTCAGCTCCACAAGCCTTGAGAAAGCTGTCCGACAGGGCCGAGAGAGTTCCGCCTCTCTCCTCTCCCCAAACGCCAAGTACCTCACTATGCTAGGGGAGTTCACCAAACGTCGTCATGGCAACCGCTACGCCACCAAGTGCCGGAACCTGGTCATCAAGCTTACCGCCCAGTATGACGAAGCTCTGAAGAAGTGTGACGTTATCGTCATGCCCACATTGACTCACCCAACCGTTGGACTTCCGGAAGGAAGCAACAAGGACGCACAAGCCACTTCCGGTGAGATCATTGGTCTAGAAGACCGAAGATCAGATTTACTGAATCTTAGTTACGGGACGCGACACGCCTTTTCCGCGGCTGTGTACAGCTTTTTATCTAATTTAATAGGAAACATGTTACTTTCCCGGCTAATCTCTGCTTCTTTTACGGATTCATCTCTGATCAGATTTAGTTTAGTTCTAGGTAGTTTTAGGGCATTTGCAGCACATAGATCATACATATGCCGAAGATTAGAACCGTTACCAGAGAGTAACATACTAAGAAACGAACGAGGACAGATAACGACGGTGGATATTTGAGAGCGGGGTACATCAAACAAATATCTTAACCTGAAACGTCTTCGACCAAATTGATTCCTCATTGAGTAGAAATCGGATATCCTTATTTCAAGCTTGGTTTTGAATAGTAAATGTACCTTCTAACGCCGTTTCAACACTGCACGATAATCTTCCTACAGCCCGACGTCGGTATATGCAAGCCTAGCAGACAGAGACCAAAACCTCACCCCCTCCCGAAGCAATGCAAATTCAAACCTGAACAGCCAGCGCTGTAGTCCAGTTTGATATGAACTGAAGGTTTGATATGAACTGAGATATTTGCATCTCCCTTACATGTATTATTAATAAATGTATGTTTATTTATTTATGAAAGGGTTTTAACTGCGCTCACAACTGTTTAAGGTCATTTGAGCGAGCGGGACACATTAAACATAATAAATGTAAATCAAGGATGGGTCTACATTTCTCCTCAAACTTAGAGAACCCAGAACAGTGCTTCGGATTTTCATTACTCCTACTGGTCGTATATTTCCCTCATCAGAGTACTTGACGGTGGCCCTCGACATGTGTGCCAACACTGCACCCACCGACCTGACTGGTCATCCGGCCTTGACCTTGCCTCTTGGAAAACTCTGCGACGGGAAGGCGGACAGCGTCATGATCGTGGGCCGGAAGTACGATGAGACTACCGTTCTCGGCGTGGCCAGGGCCCTGGAGAAGATTATTCCCGCCCGGGAAGGACTGCACTGATACATTGACGTCAAGCACAATGCAGTTACTGCATTGATACATTGACGTCCTACACCATTGTACGAAATGCACTGATACAGAGCCTCATTGACATAAAGCACAACAAGGCGGACTGCAAAGTTTCAGAAACTCATTGACGCAATGCACAATAGAACCCACCCCCAACATCCCTTTCCTTCTTCTTTTCTTCCCCTTTTTGAATAAAGCACACTCCTTTGACAGATGAACTATTGTTTAAACCTATATTACCATGTTCACATGATATTGTTCAGTGATATTTTGTTGTTGTTGTTGTTTTGTTTTTGATTTTTTTTTTAAATGTAGGTGTATTTTACGTCCTCGTCGACACAAGTTAGATCATGTAGGAAGCGGGCCTGTCAGGGTCAACCCAGGATGAGAGGGATACAACATCCTAGCAAAAAGGCTGAGGTACTCGATAAAGATAATTATTTTCTCCTCCCACACACACACACACACACACACACACACACACACACACACACACACACACATACACATACACACGCACACGCACACACACACACACACATACACACTCAAACACACACACATATATATATATATATATACAGTGCGCACGGTTAGTTAGCGGAAACTCGGAAACCTCCTTTTATAAAATTACCGAGACAGAAGCGTCGGCCTACAAAAGCGATCGGCGAAATAAAGAAATTTAGCTTTTTTTCAACGAAACTGTCACAAAACTGAAAAAACGAAGGGCGTCATGATCTGGAGAATATTTTAAAGAATCTTTTGGTGAAAACCGCATGTCCATCGATGCAGCCATTAAAAAGCCGTTTGAATAGCAAAATCGGCCACCACAAATAGATAATAGATACATGTAATTATTTTTGTAAGTGTTGAAACTCGATGATTTTATGGCACTATTTTAGCGATAGTCGCCAACTTTCTGCAAGTAAGCACAGCCACGGGTGAATATTCCATTGCTCATCATCAGCGAGACGAAACTGATTGAAAACTGAAGAAAAAGACAACAAATAAATAAACGGTGAATATCGATTAATTATATGACTGAATATTGCGGTGTTTGGGCTCTTTTTACAACTCGTTGAAAGCCTACATTTGTACATCTAAATAATATGTTGTTTCATGGCAGTGACGCTGAATAAATCCGGGGGAAAAACAACTGTCTGATAACAAAAAGTTCTAGACATAATCATGAAGTAAGTGGAAAGAAAGAAAAATAAAGAATAAATGTGTTATAGCCATGTTTTAGCGAGTGGCTTTGTCTTTCTACAAGTATGCAATCTCTGGAGATTATTGCATAATATAATTAATTACATGACTGAATATTGTTGTGGTTGAGCTCTTGTTGATGAAAGCCTATAGCTTCTAAATACATGTCGTATAGTGCCGTAAAAAATTCGTGGTGCGACTTATTTTCAAATATCTCCACATCGAACCTAGATTCTCCAAGTGACTTATTGTATCAATTTTTCTTAACAGATCAACATTTTTGTAAACACCTGCTGTATTCTAGAAAATCCCTTAATAAATACTAGATCTAATAAAAAGAAAACCCAAGCGGGTGGTTTCTACCGATTTTTAAATGATTACAATTACAGCTGGGGCAATATAGTTTTTAATAGCAAGTCCGTCAGGTTTTTCTAATCGGGACATTATGCTCATTGAACGCATGTTTTGAGAGCCATAGTGTAAAAATGTGTTCACTATAACAATAATTTTTTGTAACAAGTTTTGCAAGTAAAAATTGTCTTTGATGAGCTGTGACGTATGCGTAATAAAAATGTGTGTGAGAAGTGCTGTGAACAATAGACTACCATTTTACGCGTGGGATTTCAAGTATTTTATACAGCCCCAATTATTCTAGAAAAATATGATTTAGTTAAGACAAATTGATACAAACTGCTATGCAAATTATGGATGACACTGATTCACCCGTTACAGAGATATTTGAGGATAAGTTGCACCACGAATTTTTTACCGCACTTTTAAAAAATGTTGTTTAATAACGGTGACGCTGAACTGAATAAATCAAGAAAATGAAACTGTCTGGTAACAAAATGTTCTAGAAAGAATTAACATGAAGTAAGTGGAAAGAACCCCCCCCCCCCCCCCCCCCCCAGACATTATTGATATTTCACTTTTGCGTCTTTAAATCACGCATGCGCGCGTGAATGTATGTGAGTACGCGCGCGCGCGTGTGACCATAGTGTGTGAGTGTTGTTTTAAAAATATTACTTTGCATTCGAATTGCGTTTTCCATTAATTTAAAATAAAAACATTGGTCTATTTGTGCAATGGCTTACGGTTCGACGCATAAAGCACGCTGTAGACAGGCTTACAAATAGTGTAGATTTACATGAATTTTAAGAGTAGAAAGTGTAAAGTGGCAAGCTTCCTAGAGCTGGAAATCAGTAACTTCTATTTAAGATGCCTTTTGCTCGCTCCATCGATCCTCTCCTGGCTCTTCCTCTCGCTCTACAACCGGGTCTTCAGGTTTGGTAAGCTATATATTGTATTAGGACAGGCTGGTTGATAGACATGCAAGTGTAAGTCGGGTGACCAAACCAGCCGTCTGTTTGTTGTGGTTGTTGTTTGCTTTTCAATGTGTTGTTGAACTGGTAATCTGGTATGGTAGGCCTACCCAGTATTTCTCGGAAGGCTGTCGAGATTACGAACCCTGTCTAGTCTTGTCTTGTTTATAATCTTCCTGAGGAAGTTTCACCATGCTGTGCTATGATTTTGCTTTCTTGGGGTTTGGTAAGGGTTCAGGTCTGGCACTGATTTATAAGACGGTACAGGTTGAGTCTTTTTACTCCTTACATTTTGTTGTGCTCTGCACAGTATACCATACTCTTCCCAGTAGAATGTAAGGTTCTCGGACTCACAATCATAAGGTCTTGGGTTCGAATCCCGTCAGGGGTCTTACATAGTGTACTTGGGAAAGGCACCTTACATGAATTTTCCCCTCTTCATTGAGGTGGAAATGGGTACCAGACAAAAAAGACAGTGAAATTTTGTCAGTTTGGTAGTGTTTGAGCACGTGAAATCCGCAGCTTGCACAGTATGCTTCCCGGGAGGCCTAGAATGTTTCTGAGTGTTCTTCTATGGTCTGCTAAGGTAAAAAAATGCATAGAGCATGCTGTAAAGCAAACAATTATTATCAGGGATTATTATTATTGTTTCTAACAATGGGAAAACAGCTCTGAAAATGGAAGGAGCAATACACACCTGAGTACTCGAACATTTTAACAGTGTCAATGGGGAAGTTCTGTCCTTATCCTATACAATTATAAATTATGGAGGGTTGGTGAGCCAGTACGAGTCTTACTTATAACTTACTATGATTTCACATCATCAGTAGAAAGTTTATTGCTTTCTTATCCATATATATATTTTTTTTTAATGTTCACCTTTTTCCCAGATCTGCACCAAGGAATAACACCCTAGAGTTGATGTGCTCTTTTAAAAATAAAATTGTTCTCAAACGACATCTCAGGTTGTTTTTTTAAAAATAGTTGTCAGTTGTCTCCAATTTTGAGAAAATTTCTTAACAGCAGAAGCTAAATATTGACCAACAACACAATATAATGACTGGTGCTTCAAAATTTTGTCTATAAAAATAATCAAATACTTCAGTCAAGACGAACAAACACAACAATGACAACATACAGTGGGGTCTGCTTAAACCTAAATTTATGGGACCAATGGATTTTCTTTGGTTTAGCTAGGTTTTCCATTTTAGAAAGGTTGCCCAAACAGAAAGAAAGAAAACTGAGTATTTTACTTTCTTTCCATTTACAACTGTTTTCAAACTAAACCCATGTTCAGTTCAAGAGGACTCCACATATCTTCGGAAAAAAAGTATAAATGAACTAATACATTCCATGGTTGTCAACATTTTTTTCACGCCTTTATTGACAATGTGAGGATAAATGGTGAGTGATGGGAGAACATAAATTTCAATGAAAAACAAAACATAAAAACAAGCTTTACCAGGACTGACCAAAGACTTGGTACTCATAGATCTCAGACCCAACATTTTACCTTAATCATGACTGAACTGGTCAATCTAAAAATAATTGTTGACATATAAATCGAAAGACACAGATGATTTTTCTTTTTCACTAACTCAAACACAAAAGCTGTTTCTTCAAACAAATAATATTTGATCCATTCTTCCTTTTCTGATACTATCCATCAATATTCCACACATACATCCACATGTCTTCTTCCCACTCACACATAAACCCCCTTCCATTGTCAGTGATCTAGACATGAGTACTTTCAGTACTTGTACAATAACTTTCTCCAAGAAAAAACAACAACAGTTGAGGCAATCTTTCTTCACAACGCAAAAGAAAAGGAGCACTATTGCAGTTACAAAACAAAGAAGAGAAAGTGTCTCACTCATTAAAGACACACATCCATATTCCTTCACACAAATCAGGGTATTTTATATTCTAGAAAAAACCCTTTCTTGGGGAACTAACTTCATTTATGGAATAATGCTGTAACTTTTTCAAAGCTTTTCTGGATCAAATTTAAGGTAACAAACTTAATTCCCCTGGTCAGAATCAACGTACTTCCTGGTTTGATAAGTTTCGCATCACCACAGAAATCATCAATACATTACTTTAAAAGATCTAATGAAGGCGTGGCACAAAAACTCTCACTAAATCAAGAATAGGATCTAAGTGCACAAAATGTCATGATAAAATTTTCTCTATGGGAATCAAGTGCACGGTGCCTTCTATAATTTCCAAGTGATACCCTGATATTGTCCACAAGAATTACAAAAATTATGCTAGTTGGTTAAATAAAAAGGAACTACTCTTGACCGTTCACACAACTGAAACAACAAAGATGTAAATAGCACTGTGCATTGCAATTGCAATAATGTGGTAACATAAAAGTACAAACAAGAGATCAATGAAAGAAGCAGGGAGAGAATATTCCTAGGAAAATCTGAACTACCCGATGGACAAAAGAGATTCTTTAATGAACTGTCATGATTAGAAAAGCAGTTCACATGTGAAGTCTCAATGCAATAACAAAAGGGAATTTCCATGTTGAATTCAATTTTTTGAAATACAAAAGAGAAAAAACTAGGTCCACTGACATTTTAAAAAATCTTTAGTGACAAAACGAGGAGCATGGTAAAATAGCCGGAAGAGTATTGTAATTAGCCACAAGAACATCTCTTTACTCAATAAGAAACCTAATAAAAATGGAGAAAAAAAAATAATTTAAAAAAAGTAGTGAAATTCTCAACAATATGTATCATGTATGTATCAATCAAATGGTCACTGCCATAACTTTGTTACTATGGCTGCTTTACTAAAAATAAGCCTTCATTAAAGTCTTTCATTACACTTTTGCTTGTTCATATTTCACTTTTTCATTTTGCACTTTGGCTAGTTCATATAATCATTTATTTAAATCATAAAACTTCAAAATTTCTTGTGGAAGGTTTATCTAATGCAGAGCATGAGCCAAACCAAATTTTATCTTTTAAGATTTTGGAACAGAATCTTCCCCATTATGAAAAGATTGTATTAAAAACTACCCCCCCCAAAAAAATTAATATCAACACTTCTACTGCATAGACATGAGAATAAAAGAAGAAACGTTTGGACAGAACCCTATTTTAAGTTACAAAGATGTACCAATAGTGATCCTGTCATAAATAAAGGTACTGCAGCTTTACATCAATCACACCTGAGCAGTCAAACCAATGCAGAGAAGACCATCTGAGAAAAATCGTGACCTTGACCTTTACAAAGTTATTGTCTTTAATCAAGTACAGTCATATGCGGACGTCATCCTCTGCTGTTGTTCAAGTGAACAGACCTGGAAATGAAACAAACAGAAGGCATGAAGGGTATGGCCTTGAAACAACATGATGAATAAGACCTATGGATATAAAAGACCAGACTTGAGAATCCTTAACCTTAATCCTCAAAAAACTAAATATTCACATCTCAACTTGACACATGACTTTATCACACCCTTTCTTGCCTTTGTTACATATTTACTTCATTAATAGAACTTCATACGGCACCTTACATACTACTTGCAGTGAAATATATATGGAAATTGCAGGGATATTAATTTCAAGAGTTTGTAGACTCAGTTCATGTCAGAGTAAAGCCAGACCATTTCACCGATTGTGGACCTGAACATGAGTCACTGTGGGCTCTCTCCTTGGTGCGTCGGTTAAAATCCTGTTAGCCTAATATCCTGCATTTTCCTTGCTCCAAAGCATCGCGATCTTAGGCAGAGAATTCTGTACTGAGGTTCACTGACCCATAATGATCGACCGGTGCTCTGATGGAACCACGTTATATCGCGTTAGTAAGGTTCAACGGATCACTTATGTCGCTGTGATAGATAGCGAGTTACGTGCATACTTTAAAGTACATTTTCGAGCATTTTCTGTTTGAATCTGGATCTAACATTTATGTTATATACATTTTGTATCATGGTATAGAAAATCTTTTGATGCCAAAATACATTTTTGCCAAAATTTGAGTTAGCATGGTTCCATCATAGCATCAACGATAAATGCAAAAGCTACCAGGCATGATAAAAATATGAAACAAACAGCAAAATTCAGATTACAGAATTAAGTCTCTATTCCAATAGCAGACGTTGTTGCTAGACCTATAACAAGTTTCTGCTTGGTCAAGATTGGTATACTGATCAGCACCAATTCTGTTTTCTTCATCCTCGTCACCCAACTGAACAGCTTTCTCTAGACCTACCCTGACCTATTTTGAATCTGATACTTTGCAGATGATGAAAATCCTTTGTGATAAGACCAAAAAAAAAATAATTCTCCAGTTGTTTTTTTTTAGAAAAGTCCACAATCACAAAGATTAATGTAACGGGATTTAATACAGAAGAAAGAAAGATAAGCCAACAAAGGCCAATTAGCGTAACAAAAATTTTATAAAGCTAAACAACAAGTTTAGTGCACACTCCCCTTCCACAGAATCGAAGAAAGTAGTTTCAACTACTTATTTGAAGGGTTCTTACCTGAGATGCCAAGCTGCATAGGGTGCCTACAAGGCTGACTGGATGGCATTCACAATTTTGTTAACCTTCTGAGGTCTATCGGGGTAGCCATCACCATTCTAAGAGGAGAAAAAAAAACATGTATATAACTGTTGCAACATATTTCATAAAAGCCAATCTTTTCTTTTTTTTGTTTGTTAGTGTTGTATGGCGCTTGCAACTGCATAAGTCATTGGACCAGTGCTCTTTACACTATATACACAGCCCTTAGCAAGCATTTTACAAAATCATGGATTGAATTATCATTTTTATGCCGATGATTCCCAAATGTATGTTAATGGCACCATTCAAGATAAAAAATCCACGATTAAATAAAGATCTGGAAAGTGTCAACTTTGATTTATATGGGCATATGACATCTAGTAAACATGTTGTCAGGAATCTCGGTGTATATATTGACCACCACTTATCAATGGGCTCGTTTGTAGGATCTCTGTCCAAATCACTTTATTTTCAGCTGAGAAGGATAGGCCTAGTTCGAAAGTACTTAAACGAAGAGACCACAAAAACACTGGTAACATTTCTTATCCTATCTAGATTAGACTATTGTAACTCACTCCTTCTGAACAACAAATATTTGAATCGTTTACAGGTAATTCAAAACAATGCCGCTAGACTGATAACAAGATCTAAAAAACGTGACCCTGTCACTCCATTATTAAAAGAACTGCATTGGCTCCCTGTAAAAGAAAGAATAATATTTAAAATCTGCATCACGTGTTTCAAATGTGTAAATAAAACTGCTCCTTTTTTATCTACAAGAACTTATCAGTATATATAAACCAGGGAGAAACCTAAGATCATCAAATGATAACACCCTACTTGTGACACCTGTAAAATCATACAAATCATATGGAGAGAGATCTTTCTCATATCTTGGTCCATTTATGTGGAACAGATTACCCATGAAACTAAGACAAATAAAAACACTTGATAGCTTCAAAAGACATCTTAAACATTTTCTGTTCCTACAGGCCTATCCTTCATAAGCTTTTAACGTTATCTTTCATTATAGTTGTTCTGTTCCTATGTCTGGATGAAAATAGTCTGTGTGTGTGTGTGTGTGTGTGTGTGTGTGTGTGTGTGTGTGTGTGTGTGTATGTTTGTGCATTAATGTATTGCATGAGAAGAAAGGAAGTACTAAGAAAGTTTTTTGGAAAATGGGTATTCCAATGTAAAGCGCATTGAGCTACTTTTTTTGGAAATGCGCTATATAAATGTTATATATTATTATTATTTATTATTATATGAGCGCGCAGGACACATTAAACGTTTTCAGTAGGTAGGAAATTTTGAATTTTGCCAAGGTGGCGGCTGAAGCCTACTCTTATCGATTTTAGACCAAGAAGGGATCTTTAACATGCACAACTTGCAGACGGGACCTCCGACATTTTTCACCCTTATCCGAGAAGGCTAGGTGTAGATCTTTCCTACCAGAAGATCAGGGGTGTGGCTGAAAGACAGCAGTAAGAAGGAGCCAGGGAGTAGAAGTAGAAAGGCTGCAGAAAGAGTCAGGAGCCCAGAGGAGGGGGCAAAGGGGGTGAGGTGATGGGGGCAGAAAGTGGAGACGAAAGCAGACGACAGAACACTGGTAGACAGGAAAGGCGGTGAAAGGAGAAAATGTTAAAGTTAGAAGAAAATTTTCCCGTTGCTTCCCGGATTCGAACGCAGAACCTTTGAATGAGAGGGGAACACCTTAACCTCGTGGCCACGAAAGCCCCCCCGCCAATCTCTTTAACCTTCATCTTCATACAGCCCCAAGCAATCTACACAATCTTCTCATAAATTCGTAAACATGAAAATTGGAAATAGGCAAAAACTACTCATATTATCAACAAACATATTTTCCTTTCCGATCACTTTCCTCAACCCTCTTTGCTGACATTTTCAAGTAATTTCTTACATGCCTAAAACAATGGGTACATTCACTTCCCTGTCATCATGATTCCTTTTTCAGGTATGGTATATATCACTTACAGCATCAGTATTTCAGGTAAATTGTATTCACAAGTTCTATAAAATTGAAACTGCTAAATCAAAAACAAAAAAGAAAAACTATACAAAGTTAACTAACCACAAACAGGTTATTCAACATCCATCCGCATAATTTCTCAAAAAACATTATGTAAGCAAAAACATGCCTTACAAGTGTACAAGCTACTAGCTCATCTCAAGATAAACCTCATTTTAACGTCTCAACCAGGGAAAAACAGCCGTAACATTGCAACAACACATATTATCACCATACTTCACAAAGTGTTGTTGTTTTTTTTTACAATACTACCAAGGAAGTTGTTCACTTTCAAACCAAAATGTCTCCCAAATCAATTTCATAAAACATTTTGAGAATGAAATTTATTAAATTACATTGTTACCAATAAAGAATTCAATGTCAATTCCGATTCAACAGAAATAACATTTGTGGATTTCCCAGTGCTTCTACACAATGAATCCTTTTTTTCCCTGGTTGAGACATTAAAAAAAGCCAAACCAGTCTTACCTTCTTTGAGAAGACTAATTTTCCCGCAACTGTTACCTCGAAGAAACCGGTGGCGCCTGGGGTGCCCTCACCAGTCTGAAACAAAAGGTTCGAGGTTGAGAGGACACATCAAAGACAAAAGAGAAATCAAAGCTACAGCTAATAGTTTAGCAGTAATCAATATTAATTACAACATGCAAAACACATATATGCTCTATCTCACCGACTACCATCATCGCAAAATTTAGCTTTTTTTCCCCCCTTGGCAATGTCTACCTTTCGACATCACCCTCCCTGTGATAGTGAGCTTATGAAGAGATTTCCCATTACAGTAGCACAACTGTTGTTACAGTAGGTTCAGTGAACCAAACTGCAGCCATTTCCGTTATTTCAAACTGAAATTTTAACTCTTTTACTTTTACACAAAATGTCCCTAAGTTATGATCTTTTAAAACTACTAACCAGTACACAATCCAAGGGACATTTCTTGGCCGATGAAAGCAGAAAAGGAAATAGGCTAGCTGTAGCAATTTTGAACTTGAAGATCCTCAGTTAGGCTCATTCTATGACTGATAGTGCATCTTCATTAAAATTAGCTCTGAATAAGTTATATCAGTAAAAGAATTTCTAGTCCAGCTACTAAACATAGATCAAATAAAATTTGAAAATAAACGAAGTAATATGAAAAAGCTCAGAACTCCATTCCAAAGTAATGATATCTCATTTTTGTTTCTTACAGAATGCAAGTTTCGCACAAATGTTTCAATAAGTATGGACAGTATGAATTAAAAAATATACCATTCAGTTTGGCTGGTTGCTAGAGTTCGTTCAGGCAAAATTGTTGGTAGTCAGTGAGTTAAATTACCAGGAAAAATTGTCTGATTGTGTCAAGTAAGGTAATAAAACTGTGATGTCAAGTTCATGTATATCTTTTCCTTCTGGGGAAAAACCATGTCTGTAAATTGGTAAAAAGCCAAAAGATCACTTCAATGAGAGGCAAAGAAAAAATTATTGTTTTCTTTTGAATGTCCAACCTGGTCATTATTTGTCTGAAATTATCAAAGTTTCCCTAACCAATTACCTTCAGACAGCATCATGTCAAGTTCAACAACTATAATCTTGGTTCCTTTCATAGTTTGTTATTCTCAAAAGGACTGAGAATGCTTGTTATAATTATGAAGACCAGTCGAAAAACTGAAATTCTATCAAAATTTCCAGTTATCTTGATAACTTTAATATTAATTGTCAGTGTGCTTTATTATTGCCAACATGAATACTGTTTTGAATCAAGGGAATGGTTAACAATTTTGCCCTATATACTTCAGTTCACACGATCTCAGCCTGTGCTCTCCCCCCACCCTGTTACGGAAGTTGAAACATGAAGACTGTAAAAAACTCACA
Organism: Aplysia californica; assembly: GCF_000002075.1. Classification (NCBI taxonomy): domain Eukaryota; kingdom Metazoa; phylum Mollusca; class Gastropoda; order Aplysiida; family Aplysiidae; genus Aplysia; species Aplysia californica. Next base: position 102,012 of record NW_004797802.1, read on the forward strand.
GAGCAGCTTCAACAGAACACAATTAAGACTAAGTGAACAATTTTCCACAGAAACTCTGATCAGTCATCCAATCTGTTAAAACTTACTAAAAATATAAAAAAAACAACTTTGTCAACATCAGCTTGCCCAACTAGTAAAAAAGCATGAAAGTAATATTGTTATGTATAGTGAGTCAGCATGACAATGGCCATATTCTGCAAAGAACAAACTACAACAAAAGAAAACTGGACTAAAACACATATTCACCTCTTTCCCCCTGTGGCGGACAAAACACCAGAAAGTCGGTAGAGAATTTTTTAAAAATATTCTGAAGGACAATCAGGTCTGTTTCAGATCTGTTTAAAGGACAAAAACCAACTCTTCACAATGAATAAATCATTTCAATTCGGTAGTAGTTACATTTTATCAACCTATCCTTCTTATGCGAACAGGAATAATAAAGCAGCCGTTTCTACAACTTCAGATTCAGTCTACAAGGGCTGGTAGCTTCATATGATATACTGAAGATGTAACACATTACACCCTAACTCGCCCGTGATCGCCCGCGAATTTCTTTACGCGCTCCACCCTAACTTGCCCAGAACGGCCCGCGTCCACCTAGCGTCTTTAGAAACGAAGTCTCGCCTTGACGAGACTCTGGGACCGAGATTTTGATTTGCATAGTTATTGCAAAAAGTTTCTTCTTTCTTTTGATACCGAATCTAAATTTTTCGGGGCAGTAGTTTTAGTATAAGAGCCGATAGATGTGCGATCGCGTTATCGACACTTCGAAGGTGTCTCCACTTGTTGAAAAGCAACACAATTGAGTTCGAAAAAGGAAATAACGATGGATTTGAGCAAAAACAAGCATGTGACAAATCAGATGACTCAGATTTTGATGAAAATGTCGCAAGAGTTCGGGGCGATTCAGATTGATCAGATGTAGAAAATCTAGAATTTAGATCTAGGGCCCGACCGCGAGGCTGAGAGTGAGAGTGACGGGTCGGACACCCAAATTGAACTAAAGTTAGAATATTTCCAACAGTTTACGCATACATAAAGTTTTATTTTTCTGAAACTACATTCATTTTTCTTTTTAACTTTTATTTTTTTCAGGATTTAAAAAATTTGTTTAGTGTTTTTAAAATGTGTTTTTAAACGCTTGTATTCACGGGAGGTGGGTTCCTTCCCCTTGCTTAGGATCTAGGAATGGACTTCCCGTCCAGGCCCTTAGGGTGTAATGTGTTAAAATAACCAGTCTGCTCGTCCCAAACGTAAAGAACTTTGACTGTCTACCAACATGGGATTAAACTTTTAACTTTTCCCCAGAGTCAGTAGTTCTGAAATGGCTGAGCACTGTACTGTTAGTAGTCTATGTGTGTGGTACATTAATAATGCTATGAACATAATCTTTGTATTATTCATAAAATGTTACGGTTTGCAAAACCTGTCACATAAATGTATCTCTGGAATGCACTTTAATGAATTACTCACAACTTCAATCTGGTCGCGGGTAAACTCATCATAGAGTTGTTCCCGCAAAGCATTATACTGAGGAGAAAAAAAAATACAACTTTCAAGAACAGCATTTTAAAACCGGGACTGATTAATATAGACATCACATAATTTTAAACCAAAAGTTGAACATAAAAAATCTTGTAATTTAGTCTGACTATATATAACAGCTCAACAATTTCAGAAAACAGATTTAACAATTAACAAATCTTCAAAATATGACATTTAAATAATCACATTAAAAAACTATTTAAATTAGTCTGTGATATAGACCCATAATTTATGACACAAAAATAAACATTTACTTCTCTAGAGAAATCAAGTTTAGCCCTAATTCTAACAAAAGAACAAAATTAAAAGAGCGACATTGATCCTGGTCAATAGCAACAAACAATCCTCCCAGCTTCATTCCTCATCACTGGCTCTCCCGATCCAAAACCACCAAGAAATATCATCTGTTCCTATCTCAATTCACATCTTTCCTTTACAGGTTGTTTGCAGGTGCTTTGGTATGGTTTGCTTCCTCTTTCCTATCAAATATCTATTGCTCTTATCTCGCCTCCTTCTGCTTTGTGTTTGTTACTCTCTTGTAACACCACTAATCTTCAGCACTTATGACCTTATTGTGTTGCAAGTAAGTGATGTAAAACTCTTAAACTGAACTAAACATCTTTCCTTTAATCCAATATAATTTCTCCCACACACAGCACCAAAACCTTTCTTTCCATCTGACCAGTTCCACAATACCAGATCAGCACTGTTGAAAGCCCCCCCCCCCATATATTCCAACTTTTCAGAACATCTCCATCCTTATTTCACTGTTACTTTCTCCAACATCTAACAATACTAACATCCTTCTTCCAAACTCGTTTAAGACCAACAAACTACTAGCTACATGAAACAACATATCTCTTCTCGATCTTTGTTCCAAACATCCCGACTAAATAGATTTATGTCCTTCCTCTATCCTGCCTTTGTCAAAGAATACAGAACTATAACATGAGCTAACATGTTCCTCCATCTTAGTCCTAGACAACAAGACTACAAGCTCAAGTAACACATCTATGATCTTTCTTCCGTTTCAGTCAGAGATCATCATACTACACGACACGCAATGAGAAATAATGCGATTATTGCTTAATATTATTACATACCCTGGGTTTGTACCCTCAGGCACCACTGAAAAGATAAAAACAAAAACAATGCATTAGTTTTCAACGGAGCAGTTCATAAAAAAAGATTGCACAACAAGAGAAAATTACCATTTAAAGGTAGATTTGCACATACAGGCCTCACAAGAAACATTTCTGCAGGCTACTGGGACAAATTTCACGGAGTTGCTTGCCTCTCCTGCACATTCCAAAAAAATGCATGTTGCCTTTTAGCTGGACAAAGTCCTCCATAATATGAACATACATGATGAGTAAATATATAATTGTATCCATGTATATATATAGTCACAACTGTGCAAGGTGATCACCCATTGTCGAGGAGAAAAGTGGTCGTCTTAGGTGGATAGTGGACGTCTTGGGCATGACTGATGAAAATGAAGAAAACAAACCATTTCCTTCTGAAATCCCAAATGGAGGCAGTCATAAGCTTAGGACAGCCTTATGGCCCATTAAAATATTTATTCTTTTCTCTTGAAGAGAGGATGGAAAGGATGAAAGGCAATTTTTTTCAAATTTGTTCTTCGGCTAAACACCTTTTCTGTCCATTTAAAAACACATTTCTGTGTAGATTCTTCTAAAAAACGATTAAAGGCACAAAATATGTGTGTGCCTGGTGACAGATACCGTAATGCCCATTTTGAGGAAGTACATTTTATTGCATTTTTTAGTACAAAAATAATTTCTGGACAACTTGCTTTTTAAATTTTTAAGATATCTTCAGTACTTTGTGAGATCTGGTTAATTTTATCCGGTAGGGTGCAGAAACAAAGTTTTGAGAATAATGGCTTTTAAGTTTACCTTAGACCTGGATCGAGTTCTATTCCAAACAAATATCCATCGATCAGCCGGCCTTATCGTTTGTCTCCAAAACCCTTGACAACACCATTGCAATTGAAAGGGCAACTTTAAAAATAAGCAGTTTAAGACCACTGTACAGTTTCAAAGTGTCATTAAAACGTTTTAAAGCAAATTCATGGTAAAGCAGATTTAGAAATTTTTCAAAATGACTTTGTTTTGCTCACGAAGTGTGGAAGGGTATATGTGTATGCCCAGAGCCTCCCTTCATTCACTATATCATTGTATTTATGCCCACTGCACAGCACAAGAAAGAATACAAGCTGACCAAAATTTTAATGTGAAGGGGGTTGATTTTTATGAATGAGTCGTAGAAATTGTCCTAAATGACAATACTAAAAATTTTGAAGAGTGTTTTTGCTTTGCTCATGAAGTGGAATTCTATAAAGTACAAATGTGCAAAGCCTGCTATCCTTTACTGTTTTGTTACACTCATGCGGACCTTCCAGATCAAGTTAAGTAACAAGCTGACCTAAATTTTTATGCAATTTAATGGGGTTTGTTTTCATGAATGAGTTGTAGAAAACTTCCACCGATGTAGACAGTGACAGCAAATATTCCCACGTAATCTGTTATTATGTAAGATGACTTGTGACAAAAAACATATATATATATCAAAGGCCCAGCCGGTGAGATCAAGGATCACTTGTCCGATCGGCAAGCAGTCAAAACTTCACACCTCTCAGCTGCTATCCTGTCTGATAGTGACATGCGTCAGTCTTACTCATCCAATTACCACCAGTGCTTGCCTTTCATAGGACCACTGTTTGACCTATTAAAACAGAAACGTTTGAACACCTCCTTTGCTTCCACCCTTAGTCCCACCCACCAATGCCACCCCTCACTGTCATCATTGTAACAACGATTCGAGGAACTCCTTTCTCAGCAGGCCGTACGATCAGGGCAGCAGGCATTGGTCAATCTAATTTCACACCTCTGGCTTCTGGCTACCCAGGAAAGTTTCCGTAGTGGCTGGCTACTCGAGCACTCTCACGGGCAGTCGTGAGATATCACACCCACACTACACTGACCATCTGTAGCCCTCAGTGCTCACATGATGGGGTAACATAGGGTAACTTCTACTCTATCCCCATTGCACCCCTACTCCCCTTCCTCGCCCAGCAGCATGGCCATGGCATTAAGTTTAGAGCCGGCGGAATCAAACTTGCGAGTTTTGTTTCAAATCAGGGCTCAGCGGGCAAAGCATTTTCCGTCTTAGACAGGTGAAACCCTCGGAAGGGAGCGGATTTTTCTTTCCGTTTCCGCGTTGGACAGGTTTCCGTTTTATACAGGTAATTAAAGAGGAATATATCAAGGGGGGAGCATGGAGATTCCGTTAAGACAAGTTTCCGTTTTACACAGGTTTCCGTTAAGGCAGGTTCGACTGTATATATATATAAAATTCAAAATACACTTTTTGGCATATAAAGTAACAGAAAACCATGTAATCAATGGTAGATAAATGGACAAAAAATGATTTTAGAATGGAACTCCGAATTTACCTTTACTGAAACTAATTGTCCTGTATCTCATTCCAAATACGTATTTCACAGTCCCTTTCATCAGGCACACACACAAGCATACATTTTCAGTTTCCAAGAATGGCAAGAACTCTCAAGCTGTGAAAGTCACCAAACTTTGGTGGCCATTTTCTCACTATTTTACCTCTGAAAAAAGGCAACCCACATCTCTTTCCATAGAAAATATCTCCCCTTCTACCCAATATAGATGGATATTTTTTTCATCAAAAGCAAGACAATTCAGCTTTGAAATGATACGAAGAACTCTTCTTACCTAAAAATTGATGAGTGCCCGATTTCACCGCATCATGAAATAATTCTATGAATGGTCAGATACAAATTACTTTGAAATCACAAATCATGCAGCATAGTTTGATTTTGGCTAAAACTTCTGCCGTAAACATTTAATTTTCACACAAGCCTTGCCTTGTGCAGTAATACCAAACAAGGAGAAGTCGGGAGCATGCAATCCCTGAAACCACCCCCGGTTTAATTAGACTCCGTGTAAATATGGGCAAGTAATAGAGTTACAACAAAAACAATGAAATATTTCAAAACCTTGTAATTTAAATTTAAGACAAATAAAGTTGAAATTTGTGTAAAACAATAAGATGAAAAGAAAGGGAAGGACTCTCGTAACGAGTGACCACCCCAACAAACACAATACAGAAGAGTCCAAACCCTAACTCTGACCCAACCCCTAACCCTCTATTGTACTCTGTTTCATAGTAGTCGTCTACGGAATTTCTCCCAAGAAAAATGTTATACAGTTGAAATAACGAGAAGTCTGTTATAAACATATTATTCTAAAACCCCGGGTTTTTTTCTCCCTTCTTTATCTTTGTAAATAAAATACTCTTTTAGCATAATCAGATAAACACACAAGTCGGTTACAGAGGAATATCGCTGCTGCTGTGCACACACAGCGCATCTAGGCCAGTTCTACAGGTAAAACCTCGCCAGTTTAGAAACTTGTTGGTGATCTAGCCAAACAAAGAATGAGAGAGCCACAATGTGTGCCAACAATAAAGGCCGGAGCGAATGAGTGGGGAGGGTGTGGCATGCGCAGACAAGCAGAATGCATCTCGTGATAGGCCAGCCTAGTCTAAATTATCTAGGCCTACAATGCCTCTCACTTTCACTTCTCCGATGCCGGGATGGAGAGGTCACAGTGCTGTGATGGATAGAGCGAATGTGTGATGTGGTCAAGCAGATGGAATGCACACAGGGTGTGGTGGGGTGGGGGACAACACAGTGGACGACTTAGAATAGAGCCCTTTCTTTCTGATCGCCAACGCCGAGCTGTCAACCTCGCTAACGTTAGAGAAAGAAACCTGATTCAATACTTGATCAAGGTGAAAACTCTAGAGATCATGTTGAACAAAATCATCATGAGGGGAGATACCAAAAAGAAATAAACAGAACATCAAACTCATAATTATATAGGCCTGCTCTATAATTTCCCATGAATTTATTACTGGATCCCTTATAACGAGAATCCTGTTCTATAAGTTACAATAACGGATATTTTGCTCCAGTCCCCTCTCTCTCGTTATAAACAGGGTTCTACTGTACACAACTCACAATGTGACAATACCTGAGTATCTTTACTTTATCCAACCTCACTACTCACACAATTATAAGTGGTGATATTAAAACAAGAGTCTCAAAACATTCAATCAGACCTCAAACTACTGGACAACTGTTGTGTAGACATACCTTTAGGCCTAACTTTTCACTGAAAACTGTATGCACACAATTTTCAGCACAAAAGGTTTAGGCCTAAGTCTTTACGAAGTGACTATTTCTCCGAACGTTTGGAGAAATAGTGCCGATCTTTATTTCTCCTTACTGTTTCCGGCTTCCGGTCTCGTGATTTTTTGCCTATTTATTGCGAGAGTTCGGCGCCAATTTTCATTCTGCCTCTGGTCTGGGAAGGAACACCGCACGGCAAGCCCGCCTACATACAACCTTCAGTAACACCCACCACACAGTGCCCTACCACACACCCACCACCATCATGTACACACACAAACTTATACACACACTAACTAAACATGATCAGTGGGCAACTTTTAAACGTGACGAGCTGAGTTGTGGATGAGCCGCGGGAGAGAACACGGGAATTGAATGAATGAGTGAAACTGAAAGAGAGGAACTACTCATGAGCACTGGAGTGAATGGATCCTGTGTTTCTATTTTTGTTATACTTTGAACTGTTACTGAATAAAGCCCGAAAAACACACACACACACACACTCCTCACTCTCCATTTACACACTTACTACCACACACAGACACACTCACACACACACATGCATAAACACACACACACACAGGAGCAAATTTTTGGGTCTCTATCTATTTCAATATTCAAGAGCTAGTCTAGACATTTTTCGATGAGTGTAAAAACGTGAAAAAGAAAGGTTTCACAACAGAATTTTAAATCAAAATTAGTCGAACAGCCCATAAACAACCACACAAATTAACAAATAAGGGTACGTGTATGTGTCAACCTGTCCGAAGAAAATCGCCTGTTTTAACCCTAAAAGGGCGTAAATTTTAAAAAAAAAGTACAGGATATTACATGTAAATTATGGAATCACACACATTCAGGGGCCTGCCAGTGTCAGTACATGTAATCGGTTTTGGTGGAACGTACACTCTAACATAAAACATTTAAATCTATATATATACATGCATGTATATATTTAGAATCTAATGAAGGTAGGAACATCAAATTAAATGACGTTACACTATGCAACATCTCCCCCCCCCCCCCCCCTTTCCCCAACAAAAAAAATTGATAGAAAAACCGCACATCAGAACAATAACAAGAACAAAAATTACATATTAACAAAATAAAACACCACAAAGAGTCAAAGAGGGAAAAATAAAAGTAACTGTAACGTATTCCGACAAATCAACGTGGTGACAACAAGTGAGAAAGAGACTTAAGTCAAGCTAAGTGAACTTTCTTTCAAAAGTAAAGAGGTTCGGTTTCTTTCTTTTTTTTTTTAAATTTGACTTTTATTCCCCGACCAAAAAATGCCAAAAAAATCGAGCCACGACTGATTGGTCGCGGCCGCGACGAACGCAGAAGCTAGTTCTATGTGTCGTTATAAATCAATAACCCTCCCTAGATCTAGATAGCACACGAGTGAACACAACACATTAATTAAGTTTAAAAGCAGCACCCTTCATAGGCAACACGTCATCGAAAAACTTTTTGGAACTGTAGCATTTCTATAAATATTTACTGCGGATATTTTTTGGACCGATTGAATCATATTATGAACAATCTTTGGTAGGCCTACTCTATATAATATCTGAAATTTGCGGGAAAGGATGTGATTTCAGAGTGTTCGGAGAAATAGTGCCCACCTTTATTTTCCCGAACGTTCGGAGAAATAGTGCCTAGCTTTATTTTCCCGAACATTCGGAGAAATAGTGCCCAGCTTTATTTTCCCGAACGTTCGGAGAAATAGTGCCTGTCAAGTCTTTAATACCCCCTGGGGCGGTGCTACTGACTAATAATAGTGTCTTTAGGCCATTCCCAAAGGGGGGACATGAACCATGTTCTTACAGTAGAATTGTAGTAAATGGGCTGATTCATCAATGTCATGCTCATAATTTTGTGCCTGAACTGAAACGGGGAACTGCTACTTTTTCTTTCCTAATCCTAACTATCGTCATTTTTCCTCTCTACTTTTTTTGTAAGTTTGTCACACTCTTGTGACCCGCTATTTCCAGGGAACCTTGATAGTCGAAGTAGATTCAACTTTGTGCTGTTGAAGCTAGAAAGGTTAGCAGAGTAAGCCTGATTCCCTAAGGACTTCTCTGTTGACATCCACCCCTTGGCGATCATATATGACATTCATTACCATGCAGTTGCGAGCGCCGTAAAACCTCTGTCTGTAACTAAAAACTTTACTAGATCTAGATCTAGAATCTAGATCTAGATTCTAGTTAAGAAGGCAAAATTCAACTTTGTCCAAGTTCCCCCTCTGACAGTTCTTAGAGTCCAAAACATATATTATATTGTGAACGAAGTGATTATTCGGACTCGAGTCCGAATATGAAAAAATGTTATTCGGACTTGAGTCGTGTGTTGACCAGATTAGATCTAGAATCTAGATCTAGATCTATTAGATCTCTTCTACTGCCAAGTGCAGCAAAACTTTCACAAAATCAAAAGACTTGACAAGATTAAACACTTACCAATATACAATATGTACTCTCACAACCATGATTTCAGACCAAAGGCGAACAGGTAGGCTGTCCAATAAATTCAAGAAATAGGGCCTAGATCTCTAGATTAGATCGTAACTGAACGGGCACCTATGGCTTAGCAACACTGAACTGAGCATTCAAATTCCAAGCCTTTTATAAAATATAGGCCACCACCACCCGGCAAAGATGTTTGTAGGCCCAACGTGATTATGAAAAGCTGCTGAGTCATTGACTAGAATTGGTTGATTTCAACGTCGCAATAGGCCAACTGATGAAAACAGAGAATGAGAGTCCTCAGACTCAAAGAGTCAAGTCATGACTTTAGGAATTACAAGGATCAATCAAGGCAAAGCTTGCTAATCACTGGATCAGTTTGTGGATTTTTCGATGGATCATAGATTCTAGATTATTTCAATTTTAAAACAGTCGAGTGGCTCCACTCCGTTTTGTTTACTTGCCAGTAAACGACGTGGACTTTGACAACCATGATCGATGACAGGACAGATGTTGAAGACCAACAGCTTTGACTGCCAAAGTTGATCCGTTGAAAAAAAAGTACACTTCTAGCAAGACCCTAGCCCACTGTTGGCAACGGACCAAGCTGTTGATAGTTGAGTTGATAGTTGATACAGTAGGCCTAGATCTACCACAATATGAACGACCAATGTGATGAGATTGCCAGTTCTAAGTGAGTTCACCAGCCATAATTTGTATTTTTAGCAAAACAAAAGGAAGATCGACTCCACAGAATTCTATTAAAAAGTGTAAAATTCGACTGTGATCGACCCCAAACTCCAGCAACATTTAATTAACTTTCTGTTTCTGTTCCAAGGCAGTACAGTTAATGCTGTTTTCCCCGTGCCACATCAGTTTTACTTCTTTCAAATTTTCTATGATGTGCTGTGCGTATTTTCAGAGCTTAAATAGGGCCTATATGATACATGAGAGAGAGAGAGAGAGAGAGAGAGAGAGAGAGAGAGAGAGAGAGAGAGAGAGAGAGAGAGAGAGAGAGAGTGGAGGAGGGAGGGAGTGAGAGAGAGAAGAGAGAGAAAAAGAGATAGTGAGGGTAAAGGAGAGAGAGAGAGAGAGAGAGAGAGAGAGAGAGAGAGTGGAGGAGGGAGGGAGTGAGAGAGAGAAGAGAGAAAAAAAGAGAGAGTGATGGTAAAGGAGAGAGAGAGAGAGAGAGAGAGAGAGAGAGAGAGAGAGAGAGGGAGAGGGAGAGAGAGAGAGAGAGAGAGAGAGAGAGAGAGAGAGAGAGAGAGAGAGAGAGAGAGGCCAAGGCCTACAACAGTGACAGTGTGTAACAGTAGCCAGTCGGTTCACATTCTCGTGCGCACGTTTGCACTGATATTTTTTATCCCTAAATTAAATGGTAACAATCAACAAAGACCAAAACAAATTAGTCTTAACCCTACGCACGGTTTACATACAACACTACCGGCTCCGAATCTTGGTCGTATAAGATTTATACTGACTGAAGGTATCAATAGAACAGGCCTATTTCGGCAATAATTGGAATGCCAACAGGCAAATCACGGGCATGTTGCATGACAACAACCAGAGACTTTATAAATACATGTACTCTCTGCAACAACTCGGCCAAATCATTGGCCAAATTAAATTGTGCGTCTTCAATACACTCAATACAGCAGAAAAATAGGCCTACCCTTTCGCCTAAAAGAATGATATGGTTTTTCCTTAAATTGTTATCATCATCATCATCCAGTGCCAGATCTGCGACATACATCGGCGATCATGGTTTTCCATTCATTTCTTTGCTCGGATGCTCTAAAAAAAGCTACTTTTCCCCACAGAATTCTACACTTATAGAACGGGAACTGTACCACGTGACCTGTGAGGAATTGAAGACCGAAAACAATGGCGTCGTGAGGGCACTATTTATCGTTTTCGGAAGTAACCCTATAGCTTTTAAAGCAAGAGCGGCTTTTACAAACGAGTGAAAAGTGGAACATTTACTGTCCAGTTTGTAATTTTGAGTTACAGAATTCACTGTGCAACTAGAGATTGGAATTAAGGTTTTAAATTGTTGTGTTTTGAAGTGCAACAACAGAAAAAGCAGACATACAGAGTTTATATAGATATATATAAGATCTACAGAACTGAAAAAAATTCATAGCACTTCTAGCTTCCCACACACATTTTGCATACGCATATGGCCTACGTAGTTTTTTAGTAGTAAAACTTATTACAAGAAATTTGTTTTACACTGAACATATTTTTTCACTAGATCTTATTAATGTTCTCAAAACATGCGTTCAATAATTAACTTTATGTCGCCAGCAGAAGTAGAAAAAAGGACGGACTTGCTTTTAAAAGAGATTTAGCTCCAGCTATAAACTTTTTAAAAATCTGTAGAAACCATTGACTGGGATTTTTTTTTTATATATTGGGCTAGTATTTATTAAAGAATTTTCTTTAAAGAAATTTCTAGAATAATATAGAACCTATAGATGTGTACAAATGTTTGAAAAAAATACTCATCGGTTAAGACGAATTGATATAGATCTAAGTCATTGTGTAAAAGTAGGAGAATCTAGATCTAGGTGTTTGATAGTTCAGTAGCCTAGATATTTGATAATAAGTTGCGCATCAAATTTTTGACCGCATGCTACAGTAGTGAAGATAGCGTATTATTTTCATCCGAAACATTAATTTCCGCATCCATACACCTTTTTGAGCCTTTATAAGCACATGTAGTCCTACTTTAATTATGTTTTTGTTTTTGAAAGCATTTTCAATTCCTTTCACTTTCACTTCCCACGCGCGGCACATATAATTATGATTATAATTTAAGATTCCAAATCTGACGAATGTATTATTAAATAGCGTATAATGCTGAGTTAGCCAATGCATTGCAATGCGCACTATTATCAATTGATCGAATTGTAACAAGACTTCAATTTGATCCGTAACAAGAGACCACTTATTTTTTTATACGTGTTCATGAATGTGTGTTTGTTTACTGTGTGCGGGGATTAAAAATTAAAGATTAAAGATTCCAGATCTGACGAATGTATTTATAAAATAGCGTAATAGTGCTGGGTTAGCCGATGCCTTGCGATACTTGCTTTTATCAATTAATTGATTTGTAACAGGACTTCGATTTGATCCGTAACAAGACAACACTTATTTGTTCTTATACGTGTTTAAAAATGTGTGTTTGTTTACTGTGTGCGGGCATTAAAGATTCCAGGTCTGACGAATGTATTTATTAAATAGCATATAGGCCTATAGGGCAGGGGTGGCCAACGCATTGCGATACGCACTTTTATCAATTGATCGTATTGTAACAAGACTTCAATTTGATCCGTAACAAGAGGCCACTTATTTTTTATACGTGTTCATGAATGTGTGTTTGTTTACTGTGTGCGGGGATTAAAAATTAAAGATTAAAGATTCCAGATCTGACGAATGTATTTATAAAATAGCGTAATAGTGCTGGGTTAGCCGATGCCTTGCGATACTTGCTTTTATCAATTAATTGATTTGTAACAGGACTTCGATTTGATCCGTAACAAGACAACACTTATTTTTTCTTATACGTGTTCAAAAATGTGTGTTTGTTTACTGTGTGCGGGCATTAAAGATTCCAGGTCTGACGAATGTATTTATTAAATAGCATATAGGCCTATAGGGCAGGGGTGGCCAACGCATTGCGATACGCACTTTTATCAATTGATCGTATTGTAACAAGACTTCAATTTGATCCGTAACAAGAGGCCACTTATTTTTTATACGTGTTCATGAATGTGTGTTTGTTTACTGTGTGCGGGGATTAAAAATTAAAGATTAAAGATTCCAGATCTGACGAATGTATTTATAAAATAGCGTAATAGTGCTGGGTTAGCCGATGCCTTGCGATACTTGCTTTTATCAATTAATTGATTTGTAACAGGACTTCGATTTGATCCGTAACAAGACAACACTTATTTTTTCTTATACGTGTTCAAAAATGTGTGTTTGTTTACTGTGTGCGGGCATTAAAGATTCCAGGTCTGACGAATGTATTTATTAAATAGCATATAGGCCTATAGGGCAGGGGTGTCCAACGCATTGCGATACGCACTTTTATCAATTGATCGAATTGTAACAAGACTTCAATTTGATCCGTAACAATAGACCACTTATTTTTTCTTGTTCGTGTTCCAAAATATGTGTTTGTTTACTGTGTGCGGGGATTACAGGGGGACAAGCCCATCCCCTCGACATGTGATCCAGAGTATGGGGATACATTTTTCTCAAAATGCACACAGCTCTGAAATCCTTGACCAGTGATCACTCGCCATGGAACTCTTTCTGTTGTGACTGCAGCCAAAGGTGCCCTCAACTGGCCGCCATGTTTTAGTTTCAATTCCTCACAGCGAATCGGCGATCGCGAAGAGGGAGTTCCGCTTCTATAAGTGTAGAATTCTGTGCTTTTCCCTGATCTTTCCCTGTTACCCATTTGTTTAGGTTCCCTAAGTACATGTATGTTGTTCTGGGCCTACCGCTGCCTCGCTTGCCCTCAGTTTTGCCAGGGAGAGCTAGATGTTCAAGACCCGTATGTCTATTTAGGTGTCCCAAAAACTGCATAATTTGTCGTTTCCTGATTGTTTTTAACATTGAGCGTCCCACGTGGGCTTCATCAAGCACAGATCGTCTACGACCTCATTTGATTTCTTTTCCTTCCAAATTGATATCATAGAGGCTCGAAAAACGAAAAGGAAACAAATTCTTCCTGTTAGTTTTAAATCAACATAATTAAAAGGTTATTAAATACATCGTACAACGACACTCAACAGATAAGAAAGATATAGGCCCTATGTAATCAGTAATCTATTATATTATTATGTTCCAGGGCAGGCCTCCTCAAAAACTACTTCTTAATACCCCCCGTTTTCACTAAAATTTAAAAAAAGGGCGCCCGCCTTGTATTTTATTAGATTCTACCTCAGCAGACCACACTAAGATTATCAGAAACATTAAATTCTCATCTTCCCGGGAAGCATGCATGAGTGCGAGTAACCGAACTAGACCTGCTCGAACAAACTGAGTTCTCTATGGACAGGTACCGATTCCAACTATGGGCATAAAATCATTTAAAATGAAAGAAATTCAAGTGCCTTTCTCGGGGATTCACGCCGGGCCCATGACTGGGTTCTTGAACCCACGACCTTTCATAGTGAGCCCAACAGCTTAGCTTAGACCACGGATGCCACAGAGAATTACATTCTCCTCTGTCTTGGGGGGGGGGGGGGGGGGGGGGATAATGTGTGAGGCCACCCTTTGACCCCAGTAGCCTAGCCTATATAGAGCAGAGATGATACATGTTCATCACGCTTCATCTGACATCTTCAGATCATTAGGCCTACTATATAACCGGGGGTGGTGGGTAGCACCGGGTAGGCTAGATTGTTTAAGAAGGTCATATAAGTGCCGAAGATTAGAGGTGTTACAAGAGAGTAACAAACATAAAAAAAAGAAGGAGGAAAGATAAGGACGATAGATATTTGATAGGAAAGAAGGAGCAAACCACAAACAGAGCACCCGCCAACCACCTTGGTGGGGCTTGCCATGACCAAACATTGAGATCACTCAGGTTATAAAGGATGCACAATGACTGAAAAGACAGTGAAACGCACACGCGCGCGCTGACTAAACAGATAGATTCTAACGTATTATTATTATTATGTGGCAATGCCATGTTTGAAACCAAGAAGATGAACTCACCATTGCGTCTTTATATTTCATACATGTGCATTTGTCCTTCGCTTTTTTATGTTGAGCAAATTTGTTGATGACTTTTTGGCTGAACGGTGCATGCATCCTTCATGAACCATTCATAAAATAATTGTCTCTTATGCTTTCTGTCCATAACAGGATATTATTTATGATGTGAAAATTCTGCTGTTTGATGTGATCTCATTTTCTGGACAGTAGAGCTTACCTTCACGCAATTTAATGAAGTGAAGCGAATGTAAATAAGTATTCTACACAATATATTAGCCTGCTGCATTGAAGAACAGACATTATAGGCCTATAATTATTATATTATTAGATTCCATATTTGTGCAGCAGGTGTGAGGGTTGCTCTCGTCCCCCCCCCCCCCCCCCCCCCCTCGATCCCTGGGAGGCCCCTGGATCTTATTATTAAAAAAAAAAAATCTTACAGAAGAAAGGTAGACTAGGCTTAATTTTAAGAGAGAGGAAAAGAAAAAGACATGTTTTGATCTTTCTGTCTGACTCGTACCATGGCCCTTTAGATCTTGTGCTCGCCCAGTTGACAGCCATTTATGCCGCAATGACTGGCATTCTCGCCACTGACTGTCATCTGTTTGGTCTAGAGAACTCGGGCTTACATTCCATTCTTAGCCGTGTCTGCTATGGCTATTAAACAATGACAAGGCAAAATGGGCTCTCTCTGCATAACCTACAGATGGGTGCACTGCAAGCTCTGGTGTGAAATCTGCTTTTTCTACTTTTAAAAAATACAGTTTTTCTCCATTTTCTGCAATAAGTATCTTTTAATTTTAGATAATCCATTTGCCACTAATACATTCATTAACTGCATGTCCCTTTCCGACGCTCTTGATTTTAGTGACGATCTGTACAGTGCTGCACGCACCCAACGTGTAAACGTGTTTGTCAAGTTTGTGCGTAGACGCCTGTCCCCGCGGTTTTATGCAAAACAATTGATTAAATTATGCAAACTGAGCCCAAAAATGTGAAATTATGCGATTCTGTTAATTTTAACAAAGAATGATAAAGGAAAATAATCAGAAATTATGCAAAAAATGATCAAATTTTGCTAAATTATGCAGGGTGCATAAAACCCCGGAGGACAGGTACGCCTAGAGAGAGAGAGAGAGAGAGAGAGAGAGATGGCAATATTATATTATTATGGGTCTGTTACCTTGCTGGAAAGGAGCTCTTGGAGAAGGCGGCTACATGGTAATCGTTTCACCTTCTTAGCGTAAATTGATGAACATTCCTCTCTCCATTCTGTACAACAAAATGAAGAATAGCCCTTTGTACGCTACCCTGGACAGATATAAACTGCCATCATACGTTAGCAGACCAGCATCTGTGGCATATCGGTACTGTGGAACTCGGATTCAACGAGGTCGCCGGGCCTGACCTAAAATCTCGTTGAATCCGAGTGTTCGTTATAATAGCAAGCACGAAGTTTTGTGTAGGTAATTACAGGCACTGAGCATGTAATGTATAAAGAGAAGTCACACGTACCAGTACTGCCTGGACTGCCTGCATATTATGAGCTGTGTAAAAAAAAACAACCGATTCGTTCAAATGCACACACCTGTGTCATCTCGATTGTTTACCAAAATAGTTGTGTTGCTGTGTAGAGCCTAGCATTGGGCAACTTTTGATTTCATAGACCAACGCACAGTTCATTACGTAGATCTACGTCAAGACTAGCTTATCATTAAAATAATGATCAGTTGCCGAGGGGGAAAAAAGACCGTGACGCGTTTCTGCGATGTTCAACGCCTGGACAGCTAGTGCCCCCCCCCCCCCCCTCCCCGACACGCACACACAGCCACATGTATGCAGGCCGCCCATCCGACCCCGACACACGCCAGAGTAGACACGTGCGCGTGCCAACAACGCATGTGTTGGTATGAAAGAAGGCCGCTGATTGGTAGCATGCAATCGGCTAAGTGAATTGGTTCACAATGCAGGTGCAGGATGGTTTCCGGGAATAGATAAAGTTCGTTCTGGGAGAAAAATGAGCGAAGCGACGTCTGCGGGGGCTGTTCACCCTGGAAGCGGCCTCGTTGAATCCGAGCTCGCTGATTTAAGTGCTCGTTGAATCCGGGTAATTTTTTTATATTGATTTTAAAGAAAAAAACAACAACGGGGAATCTATCTCATCTCGTTGAATCCCAGTTCCACTGTATATAACACCGTATAGGCTCTCAATTGTCGCACACATAAGTTGTGAGCTCGATTCCCACAAGAAGGGGAAGCCGATTCTATCACGAAGGCCTACATCAGGTATACATTAAGTGTGTGTGGGTTTTTTTTTTTGGGGGGGGGGGGATACTGTATCCCGGCTAGAACAAGTGGGCCATAACAAACAGATTGGGGAACAGCCAGCCTTCTAAAAGATTTCAAATGTATCGATGGAAGCGCAAAACATTTACAGCTTAATTTCTGCCTATTTCTGATCTACATCGTGAGAACTCTAAATACGTACTAGGCCTAAAACATAATGCTCAGAACAGATAACTTAACCTATCAAACAACCCATGCGACGACAAAAATACATGCAATCGTTCCATGAAATTCCTGTGCGGACGAATACAAAATCAATGTTCTAAAATATTCTTATCATCTTTTTCTGTATGGTACCGGTACGTGACATAGAGCTATTGAAAGATGTCATCGGGCAAACACGGGCAAAGTACGTAGTCGTGGGCCTGCCTACTTTCAAACTGACACGAGTACCGTACGTAACAAGGCGAGGCCTTGCTCAGCCAGTTGAGGTGCTGTGTGACGTGATACACCGTGCTTGTATTTCTTTATTTTGCATTCCCCAAAATTCATACAAGTTAATTTGTTTAGACGTTGTCACAGATTTTGTAGCCTACTACATTTCTTTTCCTCTGTTGTTTAGTTGGTCTGTTTTTCAAGCGTGTCCCTTCTTTATGATTATTTTACAAAATGGTTGTGTGTTTTTTTTTTTTGG